>NC_141041.1:1982500-2115000 GCF_052040795.2 Danio rerio
GAAGTAATTACTTTATGGTATTTACATTTTTATTTCAACGTTTTATTAATCTATTCTTGTTATTTATTAGGTGATGCAGTGGCGCAGTAGGTAGTGCTCTTCTCTCATAGCAAGAAGGTCGCTGGTTCGAGCCTCGGCTGGGTCAGTTGGCGTTTCGGTGTGGAGTTTGCATGTTCTCCCTGCGTTCGCGTGGGTTTCCTCCAAGTGTTCCGGTTTCCCCCACAGTCCAAACACATGCGGTACAGGTGAATTGGGTAGGCTAAATTGTCCGTAGTGTATGAGTGTGTGTGGATGTTTCCCAGAGATGTGCTGGAAGGGCTGGAAGGGCATCCGCTGCGTAAAAACGTGCTGGATAGGTTGGTGGTTCATTCCGATGTGGCGACCCCAGATTATTAAAGGGACTAAGCCGACAAGACAATGAATGAAGGAAAGTTATTTTTTAATAGTATATTTTCATAATATTATATCTATTATATTATTATATGTACGTGTGTGTGTGTGTGTGTGTGTGTGTGTGTGTGTGTGTGTGTGTGTGTGTGTGTGTGTATATATACAAATGTAATATAAAAATGTACATTTTGACAGCTGCATTAACATTATTTAATTATTTAATACTTTAAACAGAATATTACAGGATGTTATGATTATTAAACAATTATATAGATACGCAAAAATGTTCATTAGTTAAGATGCATTAGTTACTGCAAATACATTTGATGCATTGGTTTGTATTTTTTAATCTTAATAAGAATATCTGAGGTCTAATAAATATTCAGCTTTATTTCTCTAGCGCTTTTACAGTGTAGACTGTGTTAAAGCAGCTTCACATAGATGACAGTGAACTGAAACAGTGTCAGTGCAGTTTTCAGAGTTGAAGTTCAGTTTAGTCATTCATTTTCTTGTCCGCTTAGTCTCTTTATTAATCTGGGGTCGCCACAGTGGAATGAACCACCAACTTATCCAGCATATGTTTTAGGCAGCAGATGCCCTTCCAGTCACAACCCATTACTGGGAAACATCCATACACAATCGTTCACACATACACACACTACAGACAATTTAGTCTACCCAATTCACCTGTACCGCATGTGTTTGGACTGTGGGGGAAACCGGAGCACCCGGAGGAATCTCACGATATTCACACTCCACATAAAAATGGCAACTGACCCAGCCGAGGCTCGAACCAGCGACCTTCTTGCTGTGAGGCGATCGTGCTACCCATTGTGTCACCGTGATGCCTAGTTCAGTTCAGTGTGGTTTAATACTCACTGCTGAAACACTGAAGAGCAAATCAATCCATTGAGAGCAAGCCAGTGACGACAAATGATTATAATACATGCTTTAAAGGTATTTTCCATTCATATTTCATGCAAAATAATGACATTTTAGCATGTACAATTTCAGTGAGCGTCATTAAAGATATTTAAAGCAGCGTATTAAAGCTAAACCCTGTTTATCTGAGATGCTGATCTGTCTGTGATGACTATTATTTCCCTCTTCTGGTCAGATATGTTGCAGGCTCCAGTCTCTCCTCTTTATACAGCATTATTGACACTAATTGGCATTTAATAAACAATTAAAAGCTCTGTCTCTGCACCCAACGGTCGCCATGGAGACGGCAGCACTTCAATAAGTATACCCAGGCGAGTAAACAGAGCTGCTGCTGATTTCTGGGATAGTTACGTTTCTTAAATGTTGTGCAAACGTTAGCACTTAACGCTGTTAACATGGTGGATTCTTGTCATGATGAAAAATGTTCTTAGTGTATTACAGGTGCAGTATGTAAGATTGACACCCAGTGGTTGAGCTAGGTATTGCATGCCTGATTCAAAACACATGCAAGAGAAGGTTGCCAGATTGACAACACCACCAGAATCGAGCCTTATTATCAAGCATAAAGGCTGATTTAAGTCATGTTGTAAATAAAAGCAGTGAGATTGAACTTTAGAACTGAGACTCAGTGCAAACCAACACATATCAGTGATTCAGCATCTACATTTAATCATGTTAAAGAGGTTTAATATGTATTAATTCGATTATAAAGCTTAGCATTGTGCTGGAGTGCAGTGTGTGCACTATTCTGTGCTTCTGGATGGCTGTATTTACATTTCTGTCGTGTTTCGTCTGGTGCAAACAGCCGAATTGCTCATCACTGTGTCATGTAGCGTGTTGTTAGGACACGAGGTTACAATGTGACCTGCTCACCTAATGTGTACACTCGTAATATTTATATTATTTGCTAATTAATAACCACCTCATGTGGAATAATTATATTTTAAGGTGTAAATGATTTTGGAAAGCTCATCTTGTGAATATTAATTACAGTAGCTGACAGAGTTTCAGTAAAGATTATCAGTGTCTCATTATTATTCATGAGCAAGTGTCCAATGAGCACGCAGCATCCTGTTGTTGGCGCTGACTGAAAAGCTCAGCTCTAGGAGAAAAAAAATTCTAATCAACAATGTTAGTTAATGTGTCATTATTTTAATTAAATAGACATGAATTTAAAGCTCATCTCATGAATATTAATTAAAGTAGCTCTATCAAACTATATTGTATTTTTAAAAATTACCATAGCTGCTATATTGTTTTAAATGAATTGAAAAAAATCGTCATCAAAAAACCATTCTATAATTTATAATAGCTATATGTAAATACATTTAAAAGCTCATCTTGTAAAAAAAAATATTTATAATTTTTATTGATGCTTTAATAACAAACAAACAAACACTAAACATACACCGGAAAATGAGAGTAACAATAATGATAGTAACTAAACAGAGCTAACTATACAGACTTGTATGTTTTTATTCTGTGAAACATCATTGCAGAAATATTATAATTATATGTACACATTTGAAAGCTCATCTAGTGAGTATTAATTACAGTAGCTGACGGCACTCATTGCGTCTGATTAATATTCATGAGCGAGTGTCCAATGAGCACGCAGCAACCTGATGTCGCTGCTGACAGAAAAGCTCAGCTCTAGGACCCGGATCAGAGAGTGTATTTAGTTTTTTTCAATTAATGATTTTAGTTAATGTGTTATTATCATAATTTTATGTAAAGGAATTTAAAAGCCCATCTCATGAATATTAATTACAGTAGCTAAAATTAAATCATGTTGTATTTTTTTAGTACAATAAGTAGCTGCTATATTGTATTAAATATTTAGAAAAAAATTGTCACCAAAATATCATTCTATAATTATGATGATCATATGTAAATATATTTGAAAGCTTATCTTGTAAATATAAATAATTATTTTTATTCATTTTTATTGATGCTTTAATAACAAACAAACAAAAACTGAACATAACCCCAAACAGACTTGTATGTTTTCTTTGGTGAAACTTCATGCTATAAATATTATAATTATATGTAAATAAATGTTGAAAGCTTATCTAGTGAATATTAATTACAGTAGCCAACGGTGCTCATTGGCGTCTAATTAATATTCATGAGTGAGCGTCCAATGAGCATTCAGCAACCTGTTGTCAGTGCTGACAGAAAAGCTCAGCTTTAGGAACTGAAACAGAGAGTCTATTTTAAAAAAAAAATTCTAATTAACATGTTCTTAATTAATGTGTTGTTATTATTATAACTATATATGCATGAATTAAAAGCTCATCTCATGAATATTAACTACGGAAGCAGTATTAAACTATATTGTATTTAAAATAACCATAAGTCGCCGCTATGTTATCTTAAATGTCTTAGGGGGGAAAAATCATCAAAATATCGTTCTATAATTATCATAATAATATGTAAATACATTTAAATCTCATTTTGCGACTATTAATTATTTTTATTGATTTTTATTTTTAACAAACAAAAACTGAACATACACTGGAAAATGATAATAACAAAAATGATAGTAACTAAACAAAGCAAGTTATATGATAATATAATATAAATACATATAAAACAGTTTTAAAGGAAATTAAGAGAAATGATAATGATAGAAACTTAACAGAGCTAACTTAACAGACTTGTATGTTTTCTTTGGCGAAACATCATTGTAAAAATATTACAATTATATGTAAATAAATTTAAAAGCTTATCTAGTGAATATTTAATTACAGTAGCTAACGGCACTTATTGCTGTCTGATTAATATTCATGAGCGAGTGTGCAATGAGCTCGCAGCAACCTGTTTTCGCTGCTGACAGAAAGACTCGGCACTAGAACTCAGATTAGAGAGTGGATTTTTAACTTTTTCTAAATAATAATATTACTTAGTCTGTTATTATCATAAATATATGTAAATAAATTTAAAAGCTCATCTCCAAAATAATAATTACAGTAGCTGTATTGAAAAAAGAGGCTGCTATATTGCATTAAATGTTTTGGAAAAAAAATGGTCACCAAAATATCAATCTAGAAATATGATAATTATATGTAAACATATTTGAAAGATCATCATGCAAATATTAATTATTATTTTTATTCATTTTTCATTGATGCTTCAATAACAAACAAACAAAAACTGAACATTCACAATAAAATGAGAGTAACAATAATCATAGTAACTAAACAGAGCTAACTAAACAGACTTATGTTTTCTTCAGAGAAACTTCATTCAGTAAATATTATAAATATATGTAAATACATTTAAAAAGTTAATTTAGTGAATGTTAATTATAGGAGCTTACGGCGCTCATTGATGTCTCATTAATATTCATGAGCGAGAGTCCAATAAGCGCTCAGCAACTTGTTGTCACCGCTGACTGAAAGGCTTGGCTCTAGGACCCGGATCAGAGGGTGTATTTTTTTTATTTTTTTCCAATTGATAATCTTAGTTAATGTGTTGTTAATGTCATCTTATGAATATTGATTACAGTAGCTGTTTTGGAAAAAAAATCGCCATCAAAATATCGTTCTATATTTATCAGAATTATATGTAAATACATTTAAAAGCTCATCTTGCGAATATTAGTTATTTTTATTGATTTTTATTTTTAACAAACAAACAAACAAAAACTGAACATACACAGGAAAATGATAGTAACAAAGCATAGCAAGTTATATGATAATATAATATAAATACATATAAAACAGTTTTAAAGATGAAGGAAACATTTGAATAAATAAAAAAAAACAAGGCAATTACAGATGAAAGACTTTCGTATTTATTAACATAAGGGAAATGTTTTCTTCGCCGAAACATCATTCGATAAATATTGTAATTATATTTAAATAAATTTGAAAGCTCGTCTAGTGAAAATTAATTGACGGTGCTGATTAATATTCATGAGCAAGTGTCCAATGAGCGCGCAGCAACCTGTTGTCGCCGTTGACAGAATGGCTCGGCTCTAGGACCCGGATCAGAGCGCGCGGCCGCGGGGCTGGAGACTGTCGGTCTCTTCAGATCATCCTCACATCATCATCTTCACCACACTTGAGGAGATATGATTTCAAATTTCAGCGTTTCACAGATCTGCAGATTCCCGGTCGAATGAGGCGAGGACAGAGGAACGGAGAGATGAAGAGCGGGAAACACCTGTGATTAAAATCCGCCCATCAGCCGCTGAGATGTGAGTAAATCACCGATAACTGAACAACATCAGAGCTCGCTCTCTCTCTCTCTCTCTCTCTCTCTCTCTCTCTCTCTCTCTCTCTCTCTCTCTCTCTCTCTCTCTCTTTCTCTTTCTCTCTCTCTCTCTCTCTCTCTGTGTGTGTTTGTGTGTGTGTGTGTGTGTGTGTGTGTGTGTGTGTGTGTGTGTGTGTGTGTGTGTGTGTGTGTGGCGGAAGCCTGAGTCACCACACACAGACTGCGCAACAACACAACTTAAACACTTGTACACATGAGTGATGCCTGCATGTTGTGCTGTACTGACAGAGCTAATTAACGTCTTTACAATGATGTTACCATGTTTTGTGGGCGTTTACCATGATATTGGCTCTCTGTCATCTTCCTTGCTGCTTAATTTCCCTTAATATCACCATGGTAACATGCTAGTACTGTTGTGTTGTCGACACAGCATCATAATGCAGTGTTTGGAGCTGTATTTTTACGCTGCTAGCATCATTTATTGGCTTTTTTTTCTTTGTAAATGGTTGCAAATCATGTCTGATATTGCTTGAGGAATTCGTGTGGTGCTTTATTGGTTTTTTAAGATGACTCTACAATCATTTTACCTAGAAATTTGGGCATAATCACATCAGTTACTGCTTGATTTCAAGTGTAATAAACTGATATGACACTAATAGATTTAGATTTGTAGGTTTTTGCTATATTTACCATGGTATTACAATGGTTATAGGGGTGTAGACCATAGTGAAGATGTCTTACTGCTTGATGTAAAGTATCAGTAATAACTTTAACTCTATAATGTCTTTAAAATCGTCATGGTACAGGTTTTTAAATATATAGATTGTGCTATAACGTGTGTATTTACTTTGTTAATAGCTTTTGGTAATGTTTGTTGGTGCTTTCTCGGCTTCTTTCTCTTATTTTATACATGTACATTATTATTATGTAGAACTTCTGAATTAATTGAAGAAGCATGTTATGCTGTGTTTCACAATTAATTTTATTTATTATTTTTTATATAATTATTTTTTAGGGTTTTTTACCTTTATTGTAATAAGACAGTGGAAATTTAGAGACAGGAAAGTGTCGGCAAAGGACCTTGAGCCAGGAATTAAACTCTGGTCGCCGTGAACACCTTAGTGTCATGTGTTTCGACACTAACCACAAACTGAAACACATTGTCTAATACACCTGAAAACATTACTATTATTTTTGGCTTTGTCCCTTTATTAATCAGGGGTCGCCACAGTGTAATGAACCGCCAACTTATGCAAAATATATTTTATGCAGCTGATGCCCTTCCAGTTGCAACCTAGTACTGCAAAACACCCATTCACATACACCCATACACTACGGCCAATTTAGGTAATCAGTTCCCCTATATCGCATGTGTTTGGACTGTGAGGGGAACCGGAGCACCTGGAGGAAACCCACCCCAACACGGGGAGAACATGCAAACTCCACACAGACATGCCAGCTGACCCAGATGGGGCTCGAACCAGTGACCTTCTTGCTGTGAGGCAATCGTGCTACCCACTGTGCCACCATGCTGCCCACCTGAAAACGTCACAATATTTATTGTGTAAAGCTTAATTGTCTGTCTTATGTTCGTGTGTTGAACGCTGATAGCTTTACACATTGATTTAAAAGCTATCATGATTTTCTCTGGTGCTCTTAAACTCCGCCCCCTGCAAGCTCACACTCATTTGCATACACATTTGTCAGCCACACCTATATCTTAAGGTTCAATAAGTAATATTGCAACACAGCAAGTCCCGCCCACAAAAGAGGAGGAAGCATCTGTTGGTACTTTTGTTAAAATAATAGTGTTTATTTTGAGTTGTTGTTTTTTTGAATGTAAGCTGATTAAAATAAATATATTCATTCATTCCTTTTCCTTCGACTTAAGGCTGGTTTATACATCTGCGTTGAGTGCATTTATACTTTTGATTTCTGTTTGTGTTGCCCTGCCAAACTGCATTGTGGATTTATTGGCGTCGCTTCAGTGGCATTGCTCGCTGCAGAAGTTGGGATTTTCTCAACTTTTCAAGCACTGACGGAAGCGTCAGCCAATCAGAACGCAGTATGCAAAAACACCAGCTCAGACAGTAATCAATTGCTGACTAATTTCTTTGGCTGGCACTGCTGTGAGGATCACATCAGCCCCAACTTCCACCACGTCCTCTGTCAAGCGTTGACACTGAAGCCTCGTGTAAATGCCCCATTTAAATACAATTTGCAATAGTGCTCATTCATTTTTGGTGGGTGCTCCTACATTTTTTCTGGTGCTCCTAAATTCTTTTTGGTAATCCTAAATATCTGAAGTTGGGAGCCCCGGTGCTCCCAAGTAAAAAGTTTATTTTGAGACCTGTCATCCATAAGTGGAAGATGATTAACCACCCAGGACTCTCAGAGCATCAGAAACTAAACTCTCTGCTCTGATGAGACTCAAACTGAACTGTTTGGAGTGAACGCCAGGCGTTACGTTTGGAGAAAAGCAGTGAAGCATGGTGGTGTTGGCATCATGCTGTGGGGATGTGTTTAAGCAACAGGACCTGGAAGACTAGTCAGGATAGAGGGAAAGATGAATGCAGCAATGTACAGAGACATCCTGAATGAAGACCTGCACAAGAGTGCTCTTGACCTCAGACTAGGGTGACGGTTCATCTTCCACAGGACAATACTACTAAGTTAGTTTTTTATTATTATTATTATTATTATTATTATTATTATTATTATTATTATGTTTATTATTATTATTATCATTATCATCATTATTATTATTATTATTATTATTACTATGTTTATTATTATTATTATTATTATTATTATTACTATGTTTATTATTATTATTATTATTATTATTACTATGTTTATTATTATTATTATTAATATTATTATTAATATTATCATTATTATTATTATTATTATTATTAATAATATCATTATTATTATGATTATTATTATGTTAATTATTATTATTATCATATTTGTTTATTATTTTTCTTATTATTATTATTAATATCATCATTATTATTATTATTATCATTATTATTATTATTATTATTATTACTATGTTTATTATTATTATTATTATTATTAATAATAATATTATCATTATTATTATTATTATTATTAATAATAATATCATTATTATTATGATTATTATTATTATGTTTATTATTAATATTATCATTATGTTTATTATTTTTCTTCTTATTATTATTAATATCATCATTATTATTATTATTATGTTTATTATTATTTTTTTTATTATTAGTATTATTATTATCATTATTATTATTATTATTATTATTATAATTATTATTATTATTATTAATAATAATAATATCATTATTAATATTATTATTATTATTGTCATTATGTTTTTTATTATTATTATTATTATTATTATCATTATTATTATTATTATTATTATTATTATTATTATTATAACAGCTCAGGGATGTTCAAGGACAGCGTGTGTGTGCACTTTCTAAAGATCTTAGTTGAATAAAGGGTTGGAAATTAATGCTTTTGATATTGTTTTTTTAATCCGATTCATCAATTAATCTGAAAAATAATCAGCAGATTAATCGATTATTAAAATATTTGTTAGTTGCAGCCCTATTTTTGACACCCGTTGTCTTTGCCAATTTTTTAATTCACTGATGTCGTTTCTCTGTTGTTTTTCTCAATATCACCCCCAACACCCAGTGCAGTGAATCAAGCATCGCGTGAAAAACACACCAAAGCAGAAAAATGTGTTTTCCGAGCAGAGAAGTTCCCATGTGTGATGCACACCACCTGAGCAGAGGGATCTGCTGTAGATGCTTGTATATTACTAACAAACCCTCTTATTGAGCGTAGTGCACTGCCATTATTGATCTCCTGAAGGCTGTATAATAGACACAACACCAGTGTCAAATGCTTATTGATTCCAGTCACTTCAGAGCTGTGGAAATAGAGCTCTACAGTATAAAACCTCTGTAAAACAGATATTGGTGAAACTCCCTTATTGATAATATGATGAATCCAGCGATCAGTCTTGGAGAAGACACACGAAGGAGGCCGAGGAGTCCAATTAGCATCTATCACTGATCTATTAGTGCTCTTAAATCTCGTTAGTGGACCGCGTTTGTGTTTACTGAAGAAAATCTGACTGATGTTTTTGACTAAGCAAGACTCACCACGCTCGGCCTGGGGGCGGTTGCCAAGGCGATATTACTGCACATGCTTATAATGTGGTTATTGTTTGTATTTATATAGTTACTAGGGTGTTGTGGGTGGTTGCCATGGGTGCATTTACTGTATATGATTACTATATGGCTGGTGGGTGGTGGCCATGGGCACTGTTACTGTATATTCTTACAATATGGTACTGTTTGTGTTTATTCTGTTGCTAGGGTGTTTGCCATTGTGCTGCTACTGTATGTGCTCAATATATGTTTACTGTTTGCATTAATGAAGTTGCTAGGGTTTTTTTTTTTTGAAGGGGGGGGGGGGGGGGTGTTGCCAAGGGGACAGTTACTGTATATGCTTACAATATGGTCATTTTATTTATATGCAGTTGTTGTGGTGTTGTAGGTGGTTGCCAGGGTGCTGTTACTGTATATGAATACAATATGGTTACTGTTTGTATTTATGCAGTTGCTAGGGTGCTATGGGTAGTTGCCAAGGTGATATTACTGTTTATGTTTACAGTATGGTTACTGTTCATACTTATGCAGTTACTAGGGTGTTGTGGTTGGTTGCCAAGGATGCTGTTACTGTATATGCTTACAATGTGTTTTTTTATTTAGGTAGTTGCTAGGGTGTTGTCGGTGGTTGCCAATGCAATATTATATGCTAACAGTATGGTACTGTTTGTATTTTTGCAGTTGTTAGGGTGTTGTCGGTGGTTGCCAAGGTTATATCACTGTATATGTTTACAATATGGTTACTGTTTATACTTATGCAGTTGCTAGGGTGTTTGTGGTTGGTTGCCAAGGATGCTGTTACTGTATATGCTTACAATGTGTTTTTTTATTTTATTTAGGTTGTTGCTAGGTGTTGTCGGTGGTTGCCAATGCAATATTATATGCTAACAGTATGGTACTGTTTGTATTTTTGCAGTTGTTAGGGCGTTGTCGGTGGTTGCCAAGGTGATATCACTGGATATGTTTACAATATGGTTACTGTTCATACTTATGCAGTTGCTAGGGTGTTTGTGGTTGGTTGCCAAGGATGCTGTTACTGTATATGCTTACAATGTGTTTTTATTTTTATTTAGGTAGTTGCTAGGTGTTGTCGGTGGTTGCCAATGCAATATTATATGCTAACAGTATGGTACTGTTTGTATTTTTGCAGTTGTTAGGGTGTTGTCGGTAGTTGCCAAGGTGATATTACTGTATATGTTTACAATATGGTTACTGTTCATACTTATGCAGTTGCTAGGGTGTTGTGTGTGGTTGCCAAGGTGATATTACTGTATATGTTTACAATATGGTTACTGTTCATACTTATGCAGTTGCTAGGGTGTTGTGGGTGGTTGCCAAGGGTGCTGTTACTGTATTATGCTTACAATGTGGTTGTTTGTATTTATGTAGTTGCTAGGATGTTGTCGGAAGTTGCCAATGTAATATTATATACTAACAGTATGGTACTGTTTGTATGTTGCTAGGTTGTTGTAGGTGGTCGTCAGGGGGATATTGCTGAATATGCTTACTATATGTTCACCGTTTGTATTTATGCAGTTGTTGTGGTGTTGTGGGTGGTTGCCAAGTTGATGTAACTGTATATGGATACAATATGGTTACTGTTTGTATTTATGCAGTTGCTAGGGTGCTATGGGTGGTTGCCATGGTGAAATTACTGTATATGTTTACAATATGGTTACTGTTCATACTTATGCAGTTGTAAGGGTGTTGTGGGTGGTTGCCAAGGATGCTGTTACTGTATATGCTTACAATATGGTTGTTTGCATTTATGCAGTTGCTAGGGTGTTGTCGGTGGTTACCGATGCACTGTTATATGCTAAAAGTATTGTACTGTTTGTATTTAGGCTGTTGCTAGGGTGTTGTCGGTGGTTGTCAGGGTGCTGTGGCTGAATATGCTTCTTTTATGTTCAGTGTTTGTAATTATGCAGTTGCTAGGGTGTTGTGGGTGGTTGCCAAGGGTGCTGTTACTGTATATGTTTACGATATGGTTGTTTGTATTTATGCAGTTGCTAGGGTGTTGGTGGTTGTTGCCAAAGGGACAGTTACTCTATACGCATACAGTATGGTTACTGTTTGCATTAATGCAGTTGTGGGTTGTTGCCAAGGGGATAGTTACTCTATATGCTTACAATGTGTTACTGTTTAGATTATTGCAGTTGCTAGGGTGTTGTGGGTGGTTGCCAAGGGGACAGTTACTCTATATGCTTACAATAGGTTACTGTTTAGATTAATGCAGTTGCTAGGGGGTTGTCGGTGGTTGTCAGGGTGCTGTTACTGTATATGTTAACAATATGGTACTGTTTGTACGTATGCAGTTGCTAGGGTGTTGTCTAGGTGCTGTTACTCAAAATGCTTACAATATGGGAACTATTTGTTTTTATTGAGTTGCTACGGTTTTGGTTAGTTGTCAGGGTGCTGTTACTATATATGCT
The DNA here is from genome assembly GCF_052040795.2 of Danio rerio. NCBI lineage: Eukaryota > Metazoa > Chordata > Actinopteri > Cypriniformes > Danionidae > Danio > Danio rerio. The sequence continues at coordinate 1,994,667 of NC_141041.1, forward strand.
TACTATGTGGTTACTGATTATTTTTATGCAGTTGCTAGGGTAGTTGTAGGTTGTTGCTAAGGGGCTCATTCTGTTTATGCCTTTTATAAGGTTACTATTTATATTTTTGCAGTTGCTGATGTTACTGTAGAGTCAATGTTACTGTATATGATTACTATATGGTTGCAATTTGTTTTTATGCAGTTGCTAGGGCGCTTAGGGGTGTTGCCAAGGCAATGTTACCGCATATGATTATTAAAAGGGTGTCACGGTGGCACAGTGAGTAGCACGATCGCCTCACAGCAAGAAGGTCGCTGGTTTAACCTCTGCTGGGTCAGTTGGTGTTTCTGTATGGAGTTTGCATGTTCTCCCTGCATTCGCGTGGGTTTCCTCCGGGTGCTCCGGTTTCCCCCACAGTCCAAACACATGTGGTATAGGGGAATTGAGTGAGCTAAAATGTCCGTAGTGTATGTGTGTGTATGTGTGTGTATGGATGTTTCCCAGTAAAGGGTTGCAGCTGCATCAGCAGCGTAAAACATATGCTGGATAAGTTGGTGGTTCATTCCACTGTGGCGACCCCAGATTAATAAAGGGACTAAGCCGAAAAGAAAGTGAATGATGACTATATGGTTATTGTTTATGAATTTTGTAGGGTGTTGTGGGTGGTCACCAGGGTGATGTGACCGGCTGTTTCTAAGGCAGAGTTAATGTTTATGGTACTGTTTGCAAGATGGTTAAAACTTTTAAATGAAAATACTCCATTTACTATTACCCATCCCATAACTGAAGCGATCGCTGTTTCATCAGTAGCTATCAACCACATTAGACTTGTTTTATGTCTATTTTTAGTTCAGCTACTCAGGATAATCTGAGTTTGTTGAAAGTGCTTCAAAGCTGTTTCTCCCCTTGTTATTGTTGCTGTGTTGTATTTGATGACAGAAATCATCCGGTGTTGAATGTGAATCAGCTGTTTAATTAGAAACACACACACACACTGTAAATCCTGAGGGCCGCTGCCTTTTATCACACAAATGAGTCAATGAAACATTCCGGCGTATAATTGAAGAGTCGCCTATTGTAAGCATTTAAATGAATGATGTATTAATTATTTTAAACACACTTCAGGGGCTTTGATTTTATTTTATTTTTTTAATGCAATGCAGATTTAGCCTTATCTTCATCATCAAAGTGAATGTCAATGTACTTTTAGAATTCATTCATTAATTTTCCTTCGGCTCACACCCTTACTTATCAGGGGTCACCACAGCGGAATGAATCACCAACTATTCTGGCATATGTTTTGTGCTGTGGATGGCCTTCCAGCCGCAAACCAGTACTGGGAAACACCCACACACACTACGGCCGATTTAGTTAATCAGTTCCCCTATAGCGCATGTGTTTGGACTGTAGGGGGAACTGGAGCACCCGGAGGCAACCCACACCAACACAGGGAGAACATGCAAACTTCACACTGAAACTCCAACTGACCCAGCCGGTACTCGAACTAGTGACTTTCTTGCTGTGAGGCCTAAGTTCTAAAAACTGAGCCCACATGCTGCCCCTACTTATATAATGATGAACTGAATTAATTAAGCTAATTTGAAGACATAGGCGAGGCAGTGGCGCAGTAGGCAGTGCTGTCGCCTCACAGCAAGAAGGTCACTGGGTCGCTGGTTCGAACCTCGGCTCAGTTGGCATTTCTGTGTGGAGTTTGCATGTTCTCCCTGCCTTCGTGTGGGTTTCCTCTGGGTCCTCCGGTTTCCCCCACAGTCCAAAGACATGCTGTACAGGTGAACTGGGTAGGCTAAATTGACTGTAGTGTTTGAGTGTGTGTGAATGTGTGTGTGTGGATATTTCTTAGAGATGGGTTGTAACTGGAAGGGCATCCGCTGCGTAAAAACATGCTGGATAAGTTGGCGGTTCATTCCGCTTTGGCGACCCAAGATTAATAAAGGGACTAAGCCGACAAGAAAATGAATGAATGAATTTGAAGACATTATTAATTGCATTTATAGTAAATCAACAACTAAACATGAAATTAGTCATGAAATCCTTTAGGGTCCTATCATACACCCGGCGCAATAATGCACAAGACGTGCTTGGCGTGATTTGTTGCTGTTTTCAGACCAGCGCAACTGTAATTTTCTCGTTTTGCACCACATTGTTTAAATAGCAAATCCATTTGCTCCACTCTGTGGACTCATGTGTGTGCTGGTCTATAAAGGAGGTGTGTTAAGGCGCATTGTTGGAGCACATTGACCAACCGCACCATTGACCAACTAAAGCTGCTCTTATGCACCAAACACTTACACACTGCTGATACACACAGGATGATCAGCAACACACAAATATCTTTACAGATGAAAACAATTAAAGATTAAAATGATCCAGAAATGATGATTTTCTACATCAATATAAACAGCACTGCCTCCATGCCTTCTTCACCTCGGGGGGCTTTACCAGTTTATTGATGACGATCTGCATCTGTATAATGTGATTATTATTAGCAGTATTATTCATTATATGCAGATTTATATTTGCTTTAATAAACACAAGTGTAGATTTGTCCAGCTGTGGGGTTTTGGAGACGTCTGCATCAGCATAAGAACAGGACGTGTGTTTGGATATAACTCAGTTTTCTGTTATTATTGTTCATTTATTCCTTTGCAGGAGATCAGAGCTGAATTTAGAAATAGTTTTGACACAAATCTTTGCGTTGAATAAAGGAAATTAAACATGTGGGCTAATGGATGTGTTCAGTGGAGTGAGTTTCCACCGTTTCCTCACTCCACCAAAGTAAAGGAGTAAAGAGCAAAAGTAAAGTAAAGAGGCTGAATGGTGGAGGCTCGTTCTTTATCTTCGTGCTGCAGATGCTCTGTTTAACTCACTAGTGAAGCATTGAGTTTTTTGTTTACTAAGTCTGTTTTGTAAATAGCAAATGCACCATGGAGCGACACAACTGACTCTTAAAGGGAATAAGAGACGAGACTCTGATTGGTTTAATACAGGTTATGCTCAAAACACACCCAGAACTTATTAAGAGAATAAGCACAACCCTGTTACACCATGCACCGGGCGCACAGCGTAATTATCCATCCTTAACATAGCAAAAGTGGATTCGGACACATCCTTAATGCTTTTGCACCATGAGCTTTAGACTTTACGCCTAGATTGTTAAAATAGAGCCCTTAGTAAACTTATTAAAATCACATAACATGCTCACATAAGGCTGGTTAACATGCATGAGGGTTATTAAACTGTAGTGAAAACGAAAACCTGTTACTGAAATAATGTAAAATGCTAAAAAACCTAAACTTTTTTTATTTCAGTAAAACTAAAACAGACATAGAATGATTAAATATATACAGTTTATATATATAATTATATAATTTTCCATGATTACAGCACATAATATTAGACTAGATCTTCTTTAAGACACTAGTATTCAGCTTAAAGTGACATTTAAAGGCTTCACAAGGTTAATTAGTGTAAGGTTAGGGTAATTAGGCAAGTCATTGTATAACAGTTGTTTGTTCTGGAGACAATCCAAAACTAATATTGACCTTAAAATGGCTTTAAAACAATTAAAAACTGCTTTTATTCTAGCCGAAATAAAATAAATCAGACTTTCTCCAGAAGAAAAAATATTATAGGTAATACTGTGAAATATCCTCAATCTGTTTAACATCATTTTGGAGGGTGAATAATTTTGACTTCAACTGTACGCTTAAAAAAAAATCAAGATATTAAAAAACCTTCAGGGAATTAAGATGCTGAGTGACGCGTCATCACGTCTTGTGAAAAGGCTCCATAAGAAGCTGCTTTTCCTCCTCCTGCAGCCCAGCGTGTCTCTGTGCATGCAGGATAATTAGCTCAGGTGTGCCCGCTGTGCGCCTCTGCAGGGGTCAGAGGTCACAGGGCTCACCAGCTGCTGAGGAAGAGTGCTACGCTGGAGGCTCGGATGCCCAGGGAAGAGCTGTCCCGCCGGGCGCATTACCTGCACGCCAGGAGATCTCAATACACACGCTGATCTCCATGGACCCTTTCCATAAGCCTGTCATGATCCGTTTACTGGCCATCAGCATCTTAAATCCTTGACAGTTTTTAATATTTTTATGTTTAAAAAAAAGCGAATGTACATTTATTTATATTTTTTGCATTTATTATATCATCTTTGCATCAAATTACAAAAAAGGTGTGTGTAATGCAGTGTGTATGGCGGCAGGACAGTCGTTATTCTCTCTTCTGGCTGCCGTTATCAGACTTACACTAATGTTTTCCTCTTTATGAAAGTCTAAATAACACCATCATGGAGTTTTTCTGTTATTATTTCAGCTAATAGGGTTGTAAAATAATGATTTGTTGTATTCTGCCATTTACTACGCTCTGAGTTTACCAGCTATGACCACTTCTGCTGCTGAGAAACACACAAATGTGAAAAGGCCCCATTAAAACCCCTCAGGCTGAGTGCATGCTTTGAAATAATCATATTTTGTTTAATTTTCTGAGATTGTGACAGGATGCTTAGAACTTTTCCTGTTGCATTAAAGCAGGGGTGTCCAAACTCGGTGCTGGAGGGCCGGTGTCCTGCAGAACTTGCCTCAGCACACCTGCAAGGATGTTTCTAGAAAGTAAGAGCTTGATTAGCTAGTCTAGCTGTGTCTGATTGTGGTTGGAACTAAACTAGACACCAGCCCTCCAGGTCCGAGTTTGGACATACCCATGTTTTGAAGCTAGAAACAGGGCCGGCGCGTCCTTAGAGCAACCTAGGCGGCCGAACAGAGAGGGCAACGTCCGCGACACTACCATCACCATCCGTGCCCTCAGTTATATTCGTGTCTAGTGCGATAGAATAGAGAGGGCGGCATCCCCGACACAACCATCACCACCCCCACCCTCAGTTATATTCGTGTCTAGTGCGGCAGAATAGAGAGGGCGGCGTCCCCGACACTACCCTCACCACCCGAGCCCTCAGTTATATCCGCGTCTAGGGTGGCAGAATAGAGAGGGCAGCGTCCCCGACACTACCCTCACCACCCGAGCCCTTAATTATATCCGCGTCTAGGGCGGCAGAATAGAAAGGGCAACGTCCGCGACACTACCATCACCATCCGCGCCCTCAGTTATATTCGTGTCTAGTGCGATAGAATAGAGAGGGCGGCATCCCCGACACAACCATCACCACCCCCACCCTCAGTTATATTCGTGTCTAGTGCGGCAGAATAGAGAGGGCGGCGTCCCCGACACTACCCTCACCACCCCCACCCTCAGTTATATCCGCGTCTAGGGCGGCAGAATAGAGAGGGCAGCGTTCCCGACACTACCATCACCATCCGTGCCCTCAGTTATATCCGCGTCTAGGGCGGCAGAATAGAGAGGGCGACGTTCCCGACACTACCCTCACCACCCGAGCCCTCAGTTATATCCGCGTCTAGGGCGGCAGAATAGAGAGGTCGGCGTCTGCGACACTACCCTCACCACCCGAGCCCTCAGTTATATCCGCATCTAGGGCGGCAGAATAGAGAGGGCGGCGTTCCCGACACTACCCTCACCACCCGAGCCCTCAGTTATATCCGGGTCTAGGGCGGCAGAATAGAGAGGGCGGCGTTCCCGACACTACCCTCACCACCCGAGCCCTCAGTTATATCCGCGTCTAGGGCGGCAGAATAGAGAGGGCGGCGTTCCCGACACTACCCTCACCACCCGCACCCTCAGTTATATTCACGTCTAGGGCGGCAGAATAGAGAGGGCGGCGTTCCCGACACTACCCTCACCACCCGCGCCCTCAGTTATATCCGCGTCTAGTGCGGCAGAATAGAGAGGGCAGCGTCCCCGACACTACCATCACCATCCGTGCCCTCAGTTATATCCGCGTCTAGGGCGGCAGAATAGAGAGGGCGGCGTTCCCGACACTACCCTCACCACCCACGCCCTCAGTTATATTCGCGTCTAGGGTGGCAGAATAGAGAGGGCGGCGTCAGCGACACTACCCTCACCACCCGCACCCTCAGTTATATTCGCGTCTAGGGCGGCAGAATAGAGAGGGCAGCGTTCCCGACACTACCCTTACCACCCGCACCCTCAGTTATATCCGCGTCTAGGGCGGCAGAATAGAGAGGGCGGCGTTCCCGACACTACCCTCACCACCCACGCCCTCAGTTATATTCGCGTCTAGGGCGGCAGAATAGAGAGGGCGGCGTCAGCGACACTACCCTCACCACCCGCACCCTCAGTTATATCCTCGTCTAGGGCGGCAGAATAGAGAGGGCATACATATATACATATAACAGCTTTCCTAAAGTGCTGTGAGGCTGATTACACTGATTTACCGCTGTAAAGGAGACGCTGTCTTCTACATCATCAACACTCGCTCCTCCAGGACGCCTCGAGATCCTGATTCATAATTCATGAGGCTGTACTTATTAAAGCCGGACCGCTCACTTTATCATGTGTCATCGCCTAGTGTATATTAGTGTGTGTAATCATCTGCAGTGATGGCCGAGTGTGTGTGTGTGGATTGTCTTCTCCTGTGTGTGTGTGTGTTCATGTGTGTTCATGTGTGTTCATGTGTGTTCATGTGTGTTCATGTGTGTTCGTGTGTGTGTGTGTGTGTCTGTGTGTGTGTGTGTGTGTGTGTGTGTGTGTGGACGCGCTGGGGCTAATTGGGCGCTGTAAATAATTAATGCATCTGAAGACGCTCAGAAATGCCACTCTATGTGGACTTTCACTCTAATGGCCTTACTCTGCTTTTTTGTGTGTGCGTGTGAGTGTGTGTGTGTGTGTGTGTGTGTGTGTGTGTGCATGCATATCTGTGTGTGTGTGTGTGTGTGTGTGTGTGTGTGTGCATCAGTGACAGTGGTGTGGTGTAGTGTGTGTGTTTGTGGTTGTGTTCGTTTATGGTGCTCATGAACGTGAGTGTGCATCAGTGTCAGTAGTGTGTGTGTGTGTGTGTGTGTGTGTGTTTGTTTCTGGTGCTCATTAATGAGGTGTGTTTTGTTGTGTGTGTTTGTGTGTCTGGTTGTAGTGAATTGTGTTGTTTGTGTTTGCATTGTGTGTGCATATCTCTGTGTGTGTGGGCGTATGTGTGTGCAAGTGTTTGTGTGTGGACGTATGTGTGTGCGAGTGTTTGTGTGTGTTTGTGTGTGTATGTGTGTGTTTGTGTGTTACTGGTGCTCATGAACGTGTGTGTGTGTGTGTGTGTGTGTTTGTGTGTGTGCGCACGTGGATGTGTGTGTGTTTCTGGTGCTCATTTATGGGGTGTGTTTGGGTGTGTGTCTGTGTGTGTGTTTCAGGGGGTCATTTATTTATTTATTGTCTGGTTGTAGTGAATTGTGTGTGTGTGTGTGTGTGTGTGTGTGTGTGTGTGTGTGTGTGTGTGTGTGTGTGTGCGCTAATGTTTGTGTGTGTGTGTGTGTTTGTGTGTTTCTGGTGCTCATGAATGTGTGTGTGCATGAGTGGTGTAGTGTGTGTGCGAGTTTGTGTGTGTGTGTGTACGTACGTGTGTGTGTGTGTGTTTCTGGTGCTCATATATAAGTTGTGTTTAGGTGTGTGTGTTTGTGTGTGTGTGTGTGTGTGTGTTTGTGTGTGTGTGTTTGTGTGTTTCTGGTACTCATGAATGTGTGTGTGCATGAGTGGTGTAGTGTGTGTGTGCGAGTTTGTTGGTGTGTGTGTACGTGTACGTACGTGTGTGTGTGTGTGTGTCGTTTGTGTGTGTGTGTGTTTCTGGTGCTCATATATAAGTTGTGTTTAGGTGTGTGTATGTGTGTGTGTTTGTGCGAGTGTGTGTGTGTGTGTGTGTGTGTGTGTGTGTGTGTGTGTGTGTGTGTGTGTGTGTGTGTGTGTGTGTGCGAGTGTGTTTGTTTCAGGGGCTCATTCATGATGTATGTGTGGGTTTTGTTGTGTGTGTTAGTGTGTCTGGGTGTAGTGAATTGTGTTGTTTGTGATTGCATTATGTGTGTGTGTGTGTGTGTGTGTGTGTGTGTGTGTGTCAGGAAGCTCATGTTCAGATGATAAGGTGTTCTGTATTAATCAGCATTTCCTCTCTCAGGATGAGAACATGAGTTTTATCTGTAATGTGGTGGAATTACTGATGTCTAACAGTGTTTCTGCTGCTCGTTCACACTCAGCACGCTTCTGCGGGTGGATTAAAGTATATTTTTTCATTCATTCATTCATTTTCCTTCAGCTTAGTCCCTATTTATCAGGGGTCGCCGCAGTGGAATGAACCGACAACTATTCCAGCATATGTTTTACATAGCGGATACCCTTTCCAGCTGTAACCCAATACTGGGAAACACCCATACACACACACACATTCATACACTATTTCCAAATTAGTTAATCAATTCCCCTATAGTGCATGTGTTTGTACTGTGGAGGAAACCGGAGCACCAGGGAGAACATGCAAACTCCACACAGAAATGCCAACTGACCCAGCCGGGACGAACCAGTGACCTTCCTGCTGTGAGGTAACAGTGCTAACCACTGAGCCACCGTTGAGCACTAATTTATTAATTAAGAATGTGCTCTCCTCCTTTCGGCCGCTGCTGTTTCCTAAAGTAGAAGCTCATGCATTTTTAAATTGCAGAAATATTACATGTCAGACTGCCCGTCTGATCTATGAGTAGCAATATTTCATGCACATACATTTTTAAGCCGATGCGCCCTCAATTTAATATACTGTAGATCTGTGTTTCTCAACCACGTTCCTCGAGGACAACCAGCTCTGCACAAATTCCATGTCCCCGTAATCAAACACATTTAAGATCATCAGCTCTTCAGCAGAGACTGAAAGACCTGTAATGGGTGTGAGAGACAAAGGAGACATCCAAACCATGCAGTGCTGGTGGTCCTCCAGGGACGTGGTTGAGAAACACTGCTGTAGAGGTCAAATACAAAATAAAAGTCCTGATGTTTTTGTTTGATACTCTAATTCAGTGTTAAAAAAGAAGGGTTTGTCTTTAAATCTAAGATATTTATAAATGAATTCATGAATATATATATATATATATATGTTTTTATACTATATTCATTCATTCATTTTCTTTTCAGCTTAGTCCCTTTATTATTTAGGGTCACCACAGCGGAATGAACGTGTTTTACGCAATGAATATGTTTTACGCAGCGGATGCCCTTCCAGCTGCAACCCATCTCTGGGAAACATAATAATAATATTATTTATAAATGAGACGGGGTGTGCTGGACCCCTGTTTAATAAAAGGACTAGGACGAAATGAAAATGAATGAATGAATTTGGCTATACATTTCTATATGGGCACCAAAACAGACAATTAATCCCATAATTACAATTATTTTATTATTATTATTTTTAATTTAATTTATTTAATGTTGTTGTTGTTGTTGTTGTTGTTGTTGTTGTTGTTGTTGTTGTTGTTATTATTATTATTAACAAAATAGTTTTATTATTATTATTATTATTTTATGTTTATTATTATTGTATTATTATTATTGTTGTTATTATTATTATTATTAATAATAATAAAATAGTTTTATTATTATTATTATTTTATGTTTATTATTATTGTATTATTATTATTATTGTTATTATTATTATTATTTTTTTTTATTAATATTTTATGTTTATTATTATTGTATTATTATTGTTGTTGTTGTTGTTGTTATTATTATTAATAAAATAGTTTTATTATTATTATTATTTATGTTTATTATTATTGTATTATTATTTTTATTATTATTATTGTTATTGTTATTGTTCTATTATTATTATTATTATTATTATTAATAATAATAATAATAAAATTATTTTATTATTATTGTTAATCTTATTTTATTTTTATTATTATTGTATTATTATTGTTATTATCATTATTATTATTATTGTTTTATTATTATTATTGTTTTATTATTATTATTGTTTTATTATTATTATTATTATTGTTGTTGTTGTTCTTGTTTTATTATTACTATTAAAGCATTTCACAATATTGTAGTTTTTGATATGCGTCTATATATTTGAGAAGTGTTTATTTATATTTATAAATTAAATATGTATATCTAATACAATATATATATATTGATATAACTACACACTATAAATATTAATAAGTATTTGGGGTTTGTATTTTTTAATTGTATATATTTATATGTATATTTAAACACAGTACACACACATTAGGTAAATATAAACTTTTTTATTTTATGCATAACTTTTATTATGCATGTGATTAATAGTGATTAATCGTTTGATAGCACCATGAGTATAATCTGTAGTGTTTTCTGTCGGTCTGATTGTGTATCGAGTGCTTGTGAATGAATGAGTGCTCAGTAAACATCAGTGTTTATATGTTAAGAGGATTCACACGCTCCTCTGCTCCAGCCATGGCTGTAAACAGAGCACAATAGTGTTGTGGATCTCATGGAAAAATCACATTCCTGATAAATCTGCCAGTAATGTGTTGTGTGTGACTCTGCTTTTCTGGCCAGACGGATGAATCACGTCTCATTTATTAACAGTTCAGCTTGAACAGCAGTTTATATGCTATTTTAAAGTGTGCTATTATTGTGCTTAGTCTCTTACAGCAGATTTAAATCCATCTAATGAAATGACGGTATATAATATACAGATGAAGTCAGAATTATAAGCCCCCGTTTATTGTTTTCCCCTTAATTTTTGTTTAACAGAGAGCAGATTTCCTCTAACACATTTCTAATCATAATAGTTTTAATAACTCATCTCTAATAACGGATTTCTTTTCTCTTTGCCATGATGACAGTAAATAATATTAGACTAGATATTCTTCAAGACACTTCTATACAGCTTAAAGTGACATTTAAAGGCTTCACTAGGTTAATTAGGGTAATTAGGCAAGTTATTGTATAACGATGGTTTGTTCTGTAGACTATCAGGAAAAAATATATAGCTTAAAGGGGCTAATAATAATGACCTTAAAATGGTGTTTAAAAAATTAAAAACTGCTTTTATTCTAGCCAAAATAAAACAAATAAGTCTTTCTCCAGAAGAAAAAACATTATCAGACATACTGTGAACATTTCATTGCTCTGTTAAACATCTTTTGGGAAATAATTAAAAAAGAAAAAAAAGATTTAAAGCAGCGTAATAATTCTGACTTGTACTCTATATTTTGAGTCTGAATAAAAATTGATTATTTTGCAAGTGTTTTTGAGGCCTGTGACTGTGTGACAGGCGCGGCACAACTGTCTTTTGCTAGTTTCAGCTTGGCACAAGAGTGGTTTTGAGGTGTTACGTTAGGCTGTTTAAATAGCAAATGCATTAGCGCTCATATGTGCGCCTATAGGCGTTCTAGTCTAAAAAGGAAGGCGTTCTGAGGCGCATGGCTGGCGCGTTGCTATTTTGAGAAACTATAATAGATTTTTCATTAGACCAAAACAAACCCGGTCTAAACTCCAGCGCAGAGTTGCGCCTCACTTACACACTGCTTAATACGCACGAGAGAGCAATAGGCAAATATCTTTACATATGAAAAAATGTAAATATTAAGGATATATATAGGATATAATAAGAATAGATATAGAATATAAATATAAAGGATTAAAATATTACAAAACATATTATTTTCTAGCCTACATAAATATGAAAAATCACTGCTTTTATGTCTTCTTCATCTCGGGAGGCTTTTTCAGTTCATTCATAACAATTTGCTTTTGTATACTGTTATTATTATTAGCAGTATTATTTATTATATCCATATTTATATTTGCTTTATTAAAAACAAGCTTAGATTTGTCCCCCTGTCAGGTTTTAAACCATATGAGGCACAGCATGTGTTTTAGGATATAACTCAGGTTTTTGAGCTCATTTTGTTATTATTGTTCATTTATTTGTTTGCTGGAAATTAGAACTGAATTTAGAAATAGTTTTGAAACGAATATTTGCGCTTAACAAACGCAATTAATTATTTATAGGCTAATTGATGTCTGTGCGTACAAGGTTTCCCTATCCAAGAGCGAAAGTGAAAGTAGATCCATTATCTTTCATTCTCACGCAGTAGATGCTGTTTAACAGTTTTCTTTTAAAAAGACTGTTAACTGTTAACTGTTTGCTTGTGAAATGCTCAGTTTTTCCACTTAGACTTAGGGTGCTTTCACACCTACACTTTTGTTTGGGAACGTATCTCGTTTGCCCAGTTAGCGCTGTTCGATTGGCATATGTGAACAGGGCAATCGCGCTCTGTTCCGCGCCAAAGTAATCGCTCCGAGATCGCTTGAATGAGGTGGTCTCGGCTCGATTGAAACGAACCCTGGAGCGGTTCAATTGCAGTGAGAAAGCGATCCGATCCGAGCGCGGTTATATCACAGTGTTTTATGGATATGTAACAGGCTTACGGCTATATGAAGAGAGAATTATGAGTATGGCGGGAAGTTTCGCGAGTCTCCGGATGCCCGCAAACGAGTGATGATCTCCCGGTAATCTCGCGTCTCCCTCCTGGTCCTCAAATAGGCATCGTCGCACACCCTTCTCACCCCTCCCCACCGCATCTCTCCTCAGACACGTCACGCACGCGCACCCTGTCAGTCACCACCAAACCACAACCTCTCCTGACAGCTGAGCGGGACGCTGCAAAATAAACCCTGACACTCTGACCAATGTGAGGAGAGTTTACTCACACGTGACTTGTTTTAGCTCTTATGGTCCGATTAGAAACTTTGCAGTGTGAAAGCGAACCGCTCCAAGAGCAAAGAGCAACAATGCAACAACTGTAATCTCTGTTTCAGAACAACTGAATCAATTCACAGGTGTGAAAGCAGCCTTACTTTGCGTCATGTAAATAGCAATTGCGCTTATGGCACGGCGCAGCTGACTCTTAAAGGGAATGGGAGATGAGACACTAATTGGTTTATTCTCAAAACACACCTTTAACTCATAAGGAGAATAAACTCAACCCTTTTAGACCATGCGCCACGGAGGAAAGCGGATTTTCCAGTCCTTAAATTAGCAAAAATGCGTTCTGACACGCCCTGAATTCGTTTGCGCCCTGCGCTTTGCGCTCTGCGCTCTGCGCATGGACCGTCAAAATAGAGCCCCTAGTCTACTCAAATCTGGCCGAAGGAGGGAGAGTCCTGCTGTGGACATGTGAACTGGGTTAATGCAGTGAAGCGTGTGTTAATACAGCCCTTCACACACACATACCCACACGCCTGTCTCTGCAGCTGATGGATTCTGGGTAATGGGATGCAGGAGTCTCACAGGGCATTTCAGTGCTGTCAGTTTAATAACTCTGTTGTGCAGATTAAACACTTCCACACTACAAAGGTTCATCCGGGTTTTAAACAATGAAGCTGTTTTCGTGCAACACTTTGTTCATCAGGGTGGCGCAGTGGGGAGCACGTTCACCTCACAGCAAGAAGGTCGCTGGTTCGAGCCTCGGCTGGCTCAGTTGGCGTTTATGTGTGGAGTTTGCATGTTCTCCCTGGTGCAGTGCAGGTGAATTGAGTAGCCTAAAATTGATCTAATTGAAATAAAATCTAGCTATACTGGATTAATCCGTCTAATTTAGTGTGTGTTCTCTAGTGCAGGGTCGTCGCTTATTTAATCATCAGATGTCATGTTATAGTTAAACACCTTTAAGTGATTCACTGAGAAATTCTGCGCTCGCTGCCTGTAACTATAACTTACATTTTGCTCACCAGGGCTCGAAATTGCGACCATTTTGGTCACATATGCGCCTGAAATTTTACCTATACGACTTTAAAATAAATTTGGGAGCATTGGTGCGAGTGCAAAAAAATTGTTGTGTGCGACCAGTTTTTAGATCGCCCCCTGGGGGCTGGCTGCAGTACAAGTCATAAAGCCCGCCTCCTCCGTGTTAATGAAGGAGACTTGAGCCCAAATAAAAAAAATTATTACACTTGCAATAAAATGTCCCGAAAGATGGTTCTGGTGGATTAAGGCACTGATTATTGTGCTGAAATAGGTGCAGATCTTCATTTTTGTAAACAGTTTATTTTTAGCCGTAATTTAATGCTGGGCGTGTCATCGTGATTGACAGCTGTGATTGACAGTTTCTCAGCGCGTCTGAGCTTCGGCAGGAGACTGAAGTGTTATTATTCGATTTCTGTGTTATTTTACCATGACAAAATGAGTTCAGCAGTAAACTACAGTTTCTGACATACATGATCCTGGTGGAACACTGTTTATTCCCTAAGTTCAGGGCTTTTTTCTGGCTTTATTAGTTTGCTGATACACGCCTAGCCACCCAGATAGCAAAACACAGTTCCGGCTAGATTCTCGCCTGCCGGAGACTTATCTCTTAGAGCTCAGACTGACTAATGTTACCTCTGCTGGACCTACTCCGGATGCCTGGACTCACTACCCGATTCCAGCCCGATTCCAGCCTCAATCGAGCCAGATGCGGTGGCCGAGCGAGCCGGCGCTGCCGCGCGCGAGCCGGAATCAGCCCGCGACGCCTCGAGTAGGTTATGCGCTGCGGCCCGGAGCTGGCGCGATTGAATATATAAAACCCTCATATTTGTTAACGTTATTACATCCATCTGTGTTGATATGACAGCAAACGCATGCTGAGCAGTTCGGGGGGCGTGGTTGATTTTACATAAAGCGTTTGGTTGGAAGCTCGACTCCGCTCATTTTGGCGGCTCCTCCTCTGGCTCCATCAGACAGTCCTTCTGCGCATGTCAAGGCTCCAATTTCAGCAGTCTTTTGCGACAGTTTGTGCCCGTCAAGCAGGCGTTTTGCCCTCAAGGCGTTCAATGGGAAAATGGGCTGTCGCGTCGTCCATATTTTTTACAGTCATTGGTTCCAACCCAAGCTCATTCTGAAATCGTAGTCCCGCGGACATTTCTGGAGAAAGCGGAATACGTCCCGGGGGGTACGTACGGCTGCGTTTATTTTTTTCAAGCGAACGCTGTGGGGCAGTGTGACGCTGTTCCCTACCGCGCTTGCCGGCCGGCCGGCCGGCCGCTTACTTTGTGGAGGGCTTCCCCGCTGCAACCCGTTTGTCCACTCAGCTCACCGTGTACGTCGGCAGGCTCGAGATGCAGAGAGGAGTTGACCACGGCGACCGGTTTCGAGTACGGGGAAGAGCGGTTCCAGCAATCAGGTAAGACAAAAACAGAATCCCAAAAATTAAGTGAACGAGTTTTGTAACAGGGTGAGAATGCGGTGAAATCCAAAAACGCAGTAGAAAAAAGGGCTTTTCTTTTTTTGGACGGCTTTTGTTAACTGTTGCTCGAGTTTAGGGGAGCGAGCGGGCGGGCGGGCGGGTCGATCGGTAAAATTGGTTGGGTTCAAGGAAGGAGGAGGGCGGGTCGACCGATTGGCCGGTCGCGCAGTCAATCATCCGGTCAGTCAGACAGCGGCCTCTGGTGGGTTCACGCGTGAACAGCACTGGTGCGAACGGCAATCGTGAGAGAAATTGAGAAGTGGAAAAAGTGTACACAGTGGCCTCGCGGATTCACGAAAACAAACACTGCAAAAATACGTACCTCCCGGGACATATTTCACGGTCTCCAGAAACATTTTCAGAATAAGCCTGGGTGGCTTCTAATATTGTCTTCCAGGGGTAGCATTTATATTGTAAACAGCAAAGGGCCTAAAACTGATCCTTGAGGCACCCCATACTTTACTGGCCTGACTTGTGAAAGCTGTCCATTAATGTTTCCAAACTGGTAACGGTCAGCTAAGTAAAGGGTCATTTTCTGCTGGAGATAGTTCATTCATTCATTCATTCATTTCCTTGTCGGCTTAGTCCCTTTATTAATCTGGGGTCGCCACAGCGGAATGAACCGCCAAATTATCCAGCATTTTTTTTTTACACAGCGGATGCTGGGAAACATCCACACACACACACTCATACACTACGGACAATTTAGCCTACCCAATTCCCCTGCACCGCATGTCTTTGGACTGTGGGGGAAACTGGAGCACACGGAGGAAACTCATGCAAATGCAGGGAGAACATGCAAACTCCACACAGAAACGCCAACTGAGCCGAGGTTCGGCCCAGCGACCTTCTTGCTGTGAGGCGACAGCACTATCTACTGCGCCACTGCATCGCCCCCTGCCGGAGATAGCGTTGCACTAAAATACTAAATGAACACTAAATGAACAGAAAACATTAGCAGTTTTAAAACCTTGACTTTCCCAAACCACAGTAAACCTTGAAACCGATTATCGTCCCATGGCTAGTATATGCATGCATGTGTGCCTATGTGTGTGTGTATGTGTGTGTGTGTGATCAGCCTCAGGCCCTCAGTAGTAACAGTGTCCTCCTCCAGAGAGCTGCAGTGGTCTGGAGAGTGGATGAGGACGGGTGTGGTGTTTTACGGTCTCACACACATCAGGAACAAGAGCAAAAACACACCAGGGTGAGAAAATCCTTTAAATCTGTGTTTCAGAGCTCACAGCTGATGCTTTTGATGAGTGTATGTTGTAGAAACGGCTGCTTAGGGGAGGTTTATCAAGTATTTTGTCTGTAATTGGATTGTGCTGTTGTAGCTTGATGCTTTTTTTCTATTTTAAATGTCTAGTCTGTGTTTTGGAGTTGATTAAACGTTGATGTTTACTGCATTTAATAACTAATCAGATATATAGAAATGCTTACCACTGTAGGTTTTAGCGTGTTTGTTGTGAATTTTAATTGCATTCATATTTTAAGTCGTCTGTTAAATGACATGGAGTCTGTTAAATAACATGTAGTTGTCCAAAATGTGTATTAATTAAAGTATTTTTAGAAAACAATGCAAATAAATGAATATGAACGCCGTCAAGCTACAAATATGGCACATAAACAAGTCACATGATGCTTTATTAGACTTTTTAACTTACAGTTTTTGAGTCTTGCATAATCAAATACTCAAAATATATTGATATATTGTTAGAAATGGGTTATCTATTCAAAATATGTTTTTTATTGTACAATTATCATGTATTTTTGTTTCAAATTGAACCAAGTTAAATCTTTGCTGGCTTTGTAGTAAAAACTTTTGAAAATCATCTTACAAATGCAATAGTAAATCAAAGTGAATACTCTCTAATACTGTATATATTATATTATTTGCAACTCTTTGTTAATGAATGCTCCAGCATGATGTAGCATTAACTATAGTGAACTGATAAATAATGTAGTATACTTTAGTTTTTACTACAGTAAACTGTGGTGTGTTGTAGTATAAGATAATAATATGTTGTACAAGGAAATGTACTTTTGTTTATATTAATGCAGTTGTTGTTATAGTAGCAACTATAGAATGAATACAACAGATAAACTATAGTTCCCCTTCGGGGGGAACTTCAGCACTATAAGTGGATTTGATTGTAAAATCCACGCATTGGGAGGTTCGGTTCAGAAGCTACTCGTCTGAAAGAGTATTGAACGGGCCAATTAAGAATGAATTGGCAGCGCAAGCCTGCGCAGGTGAGCGGCATAAGCAATCAACTGAGTATATAAGCTCACCTGGCGCCAGCAGACGCTATCCTTTTCGCTTCAGAGACTTTCTGATCGAGTCGATGAGGGTTCCTCCTGCTGTGACCAGCGATTCTGAGCGAACGAGAGCATTCTCCCGGTCCAGAGTGTGTACACGCAGCGGCAGACGGTCGAGCTGGGTTTCTCCCTTGCCTGGCGTTCTTTGGGTCCGGTCCTCCAGAGCGGTGCGTATAAAGTTGCAAACTTCACAGAAAGAGCAACACAGTCGTGCAGCACGTCCTTATCAGGACGGCGCTCCGACTGTGCGTTTCTGGATGCGGTGGTTTCCTGTCCTCGGATGATGGGCGCGGGCACTGCGTTACATGTCTGGGGGTCCAGCATGTTAATGCGCTGCTCGCGGGCAGTTCATGTCGTCATTGCGATGCCATGACTGTTGCGCAAGATCGCGGTTAGCCTTTGCAAAAGGGCGAACCACCCCAGTTGTCCCCTGCTCTGCAGCGGGCACTCGGGCAGATCTGAGGGTTTCAGCGAGAGATAATCCGTCGCCCACGGGCCCGCGGACCTCCCGCTCCTCTAAGCGCTCCATCCAAGCTTCGGGCGGGGGAAGCGATCCGTCTAACAGATGGTAGCCCTTACGCCCGATGACACCGGAGACCAGATGTCCACCGCGGCATCGGAGGGTGGGCTTTCATTGTCCGATGATGATCCAGACCCGCTCGCCCCCTTCGGGCTGGTGAGCGCTGTCACTACGGATCCTGAAACGGACATGTTAGCCGTGCTTTCCCGGGCTGCTTCGGCCGTGGGTTGGAGATGGTTTATCCCCCAGCTCCGCGGCCGGACCGACTAGAGGGGCGTTCCCTTCTTCCCGGAGGTGCACAGTAGGCTCACGCGGTCTTGTAAAGCACTTTTTTCTGCTCGTGCTGCGTGTTCCTCCACCCTAACCACTCTTGACGGTGAAACAGCCAGGGGGTATGTGGCGATTCCTCAGGTTGAGTGCGCGATGGCGGTAAATCCGCGCGGCGCCTCTTCTTGGCGGGGTCCGCCTCGTCTCCCATCCAAAGCCTGTAAGTTATCTACCTCCCTCGGAGCTAGAGCTTACATAGCTGCGGGCCAGGCTGCTTCCGCCTTGCATGCGATAGCCACCTACCAGCGCTACCAAGCGCAGGCGCTGGCCGAGCTGCACGAGGGTGGGTCCAACCCAGGCTTACGAGCTTCGCACCGCCGCCGACTTAGCTCTTCGGACTACTGAGTCCGCTGCGTGTGCGTTGGGGAGGACGATGTCCACATTAGTGGTCCAGGAGCGCCACCCCTGGCTGATATGCGCAAAGTCAACAAAGTCCGCTTTCTTGACTTCCCCATATCCCCAGCCAGGTTCGGCGACACTGTCTGTGAATTCACCCAGGAATTCAAGGCGGTGAGAGAGCAGTTGGTGGGTGATGTCTTATCGGCGGTCCGTAGCCCGCTCCGCCCGCCGTGCCATTCATACCTGCTCCTCGCCGAAGGCGCCCGCCTACGAGAGCTGCTCCGCCCCCGCACACGCCCCCGGCGAAGCGAGCGCGTCGGGCACCTCGGAAGCAGGCAGCCCCCCTGCCCAGAACGCCGCTAAGTCCGGCAACGGACCGCGAAGCGCCCCTGGGACAGGCCATCTGGAGAAGAGGGAACTTGCTCTTTCCCCGCTGGAGGGCGGGGCCCCATTTCCAACGGCACTTTTTACTGCCATGAAAACATTATGAAAGGGCACTTTTCACTTCCCCAGATGTGACAGCCCGAAATCTGCCAGTCTGGGACGCTATGCTTTCTAGCTTGCAGATTCGGTGCGTTTCGCCAGGGGCTCACGAGCGCTGGGAGGACGGTCTCCTTTCTCCCACCCCTCGAGCCTCCCCTCCGGAGCTCGGGTTTGGAGTGAGAGCAAATATCTCACCTCCAGCTTTTCCGTGGGACCCGCGAGCTTCCCGGATCAGCACACCCACTCCGCGCTGCCCCACTGCTGGTACGTCAGCGATTGTAGCGATGAGTCCATTAGCGAGAGCTCTGCCTGCCTGGTTAGCGCGGGCCAGCTCTTCGCGGTGGCTCATACGCACAATCAGACTCGGCTATGCGATTCAGTTCGCGAAACGGCCCCCCAAGTCACGGGTGTGTATTCACCAGGGTCAGCCCCCTGTCCGCCCCTGTCTTGCGAGAGGAGATTGCTGTCCTCCTGGCGAAGGATGCAATCGAGCCGCTCCCTCCAGCCGAGAGGGAGAGCGGGTTTTACAGCCCACGCTTCATCGTGCCCAAAAAGAGCGGTGGGTCACGGCCAATCCTAGATCTGCGCGTTTTGAACCGCTGCCTGCACAAGCTGCCGTTCAGAATGCTCACGCAGAAGCGCATCCTCCGGTGCGTTCGTCCTCTGGGTTGGTCTGCAGCATTAGACCTGATGGACGCGTATTTCCATGTCTCCACTCTTCCTCGCCACCGACAGTTTCTGCGGTTTGCATTGAAGGTCGAGCTTGGCAATACAAAGCCCTCCCCTTCGGGCTCTCTCTGTCTCCGCGGGTCCTCACCAAGCCCGCGGAGGGTGCCTCAGCGCCCCTTCGGCTCGCGGGCATCTGCATACTCAATTTCTTTACGACTGGCTGAATTTTGCCCTCTCTTTTGATTATGCACAGAGTTGATTATGCACAGAGACAAAGTGCTCTGGCACTTCCACCTGTGGGGGTTTCAGGTCAACCGAGAAAAGAGCAAACTCGCCCCCGTGCAGAGGATCTCTTCTCTCGGGCTGGAGCTGGACTCGGTCACCATGGCAGCGCGCCTCTCCGGAGAGCGCGCTCAGCTGATGCTGTACTGTCTGAGAGAGCTCGACAGTAAAATAGTGGTCCCACTGAAACTATTTCAGAGGCTCCTGGGGCATATGGCATCCGCAGCCGCTTCATGCCGCTCGGATTATTCTATATGAGACCACTTCAGCACTGGCTTCACGATCGAGTCCCCAGACGCGCATGGCACGCGCGCGCACACCGAGTCTCTGTTACTGCGCTGTGTCGCCGCGCCCTCAGCCCTTGGAGCGACCCCTCGTTCCTACAGGCCTGGGTGTCTCTAGAACAGGCGTCCAGTCTTGTTGTCGTTTCAGCAGACGCTTCCAACACGGGCTGGGGGGCTGTGCGTTGCGGGTATGCGGCTGCGGACCTGTGGAAAGGTACCCAGTTGCATTGGCATATCGCCTGGAGCTGTTGGCAGTGTTCCTCGCTCTCCACCGTTTTTTTCCGGTGCTGGAGCGGCAACACGTGCTGGTTAGGACGGACAGTACGGCGGCGGTGGCGTATATCAGCCGAATAGGGGGTATGCGCTCTCGCCGCATGTCTCAGCTCGCCCGCCGTCTGCTCCTCTGGAGTCATCCGCGGCTGAAATCGCTGCACGCCATTCATATTCAGGCAAGCTCAACCGTGCAGCCGATGCGCTCTCACGGCAGCCTTGCGTCCTGGAGAATGGAGACTCCACCCCGAGTCTGTTCAGCTGATATGGGCGCGATTCGGGGAAGCCCAGATCGATCTGTTGCTTCCCCCGAGATCGCTCATTGCCAGTTGTTCTTTCCCTGACCGAGTGTTCTCGGCACGGATGCACTGGCTTACAGCTGGCCTCGGGGCACGCGCAATACGCGTTTCCCCCAGTGAGCCTGCTCGCGCAGTTACTGTGCAAGGTCAGGAAGGACGAGGAACAGGTTGCTGGTTGCGCCCCTCTGGCTCAACTGGACCTGGATGTCAGAGCTCTCCCTCGCGATAGCCCTCCCCTGGCAGTCCCTTCGAGAGAGCACCTACTCTCTCAGGGACAGGGCACCACCTGGCACCCTCGCCGATCTTTGGAGATTTTTAGACGCGAGGAAGACTTAGGTAACCTCCGATTGCGGAGGCTAATACCGTCACTCGGGCTAGAGCCCCCTCCCCGAGCGCGCCTATGCCCTGACGTGAAGTCTATTCACTGAATGGTGTGTCTCTCGCTGAGAAGACCCCCGTAATTTGCCAGATCAGCGTTGTGCTTTCTTTACGCCGAGAGAAGTTGGAGAGCAGGCTGTCGCCCTCCACACTCAAGGTTACGTGGCTGCCATCTCCGCTCTCATAACGCGGTGGCTGGCGGCACCGTGGGAACGCATAACCTCATCATCCGGTTCCTCAGGGGCGTTAAGCGAATTAATCCACCCCGCCCCCTCTCATGCCCTCTTAGGATCTCGCCCTCGCTATACAAGCCGCGTCAGATCCCTTCGATCCTCGACTCAGTATCTTTCTGTCCCTGAAGACAGCTCTGCTGGTCGCGTTGATATCGATTAGAGGGTCGGGGACCCGGAGGCATTTTTCGGTCAGTGACTCGTGCCTGTAATTGGGCTGGCTTCTCTCACGTCCTGAGACCCCGCCCGCGATATGTGCCCAAGGTTCCTACCACTCCGTTTTAATACGAGGTAGTGAGCCTGCAAGCGCTGCCCTCGGAGGAGGCAGACCCAGCCCTTCTTTATTGTCCAGTTCGCGTTTTGCGTAATATCCGGACCGCACTCAGAGTTTAGATCATCTGAGCAGCTCTTCGTCTGTTATAGCGGTCGGCAGCAGGGAAGTGCCGTACCGAAATAAGTTCCCACTAGATTGTGGATGCCTTCTTTCACTATCAGAGCCGAGATGAGCCGCGTCCCCCGAGAGCGCGTGCGCACTCCACTCGGAGCTTCGCATCCTCTCGAGCGCGCGCACGCGGCGCCCCTCTAACAGACATCTGTAGAGCTGCGGGCTGGGTGACACCCAACACATTTGCAAGGTTTTACAATCTGCGAGTGGAGCCGGTTTCCTCAAGGGTATTAGGTAACCCTTGGTGATTGAGGAAACAATTCGGTAGGGTGTTGAAACACGCTTGCTGCGCCATTTTCCCTAACACGGAGATACGTGCGCCTTTTTATCTGTCAGTAAAGTTCCCCGTCAGGTGAGCCCTGCAGATTCCTCCGTGGCCCCCAGCACTGACTCAGCGGAGGAGTCACTTGCTGGCCCACTACGTTGTAGGTCTGCCCGCTGGTCAGCCCGCGTTTTGGGTAAAGGTGCCTGCTATGCGTGGTCCCCACTAGGCGATCCCATATGCTTATTCAGCCACGGTTAAGTCCCCCCCCCTGGGCGGACCCGTGTCTTCCCTCCCCGCTAACCACTCTTTTGCTATGCGTACTCCCCCTTTTTAGGGCTAGTCCATATGTAAATTCTGCCATCTATCCCCCCTTGGGTAACGGATGGCCTCCGCAGCGTCCTCCCTATCGGGATTGCACGCTTCCCAACGTACTGTCGTATTTTCCTAGAATTATCTAGATACTCACGACTTCCCAAAAAATACATATAAATCCGTAAAACTTCTGTTGAAGTAGGATAAATTAGGGCCAGGGACACGTTGGAGGACCGCGCCCCCCATGATGTGGGTGCGTCACGCTTGCTTGACTATCTCCTCATCGGGGGTGTTGGTAAGGTGCAGTCATTATGGCGCTTTCAATGGGCTCCCAATGCGTGGATTTTACAATCAAATCCACTTATAGTGCTGAAGTTCCCCCCGAAGGGGAACGTTCGAGGTTACTAAAGTAACCCTTCGTTCCCCGAGGAGGGGAACGGAAGCACTATACTCCGTCGCCATAATGACTGTCCCTTAGCTGTTGAAAGTCTCTTCAGCTTAAAAAGGATAGCGTCTGCTGGCGCCAGGTGAGCTTATATACTCAGTTGATTGCTTATGCCGCTCACCTGCGCAGGCTTGCGCTGCCAATTCATTCTTAATTGGCCCGTTCAATACTCTTTCAGACGAGTAGCTTCTGAACCGAACCTCCCAATGCGTGGATTTTACAATCAAATCCACTTATAGTGCTTCCGTTCCCCTCCTCGGGGAACGAAGGGTTACTTTAGTAACCTCGAACGTTTCTGTTGTTACCATAGCAACTATAGAACAAACACAACAGTTCAATAACTATGGTTTTTGTTGTTACCATGGCAACTATGGAACGAACACAACAGATCAATTACTATTGGTTTTGTTGTTACCATAGCAACTATAGAATGAACACAACAGATCAATTACTATACTTTCTGTTGTTACCATAGCAACTATAGAACAAGCACAATAGATTATTTACTATAGGTTCTGCTGTTACCATAGCAATTATAGAATGAACACAAGAGATCAATTACTATAGTTTCTGTTGTTTCCATTGCAACTATTAAATGAACACAGGGGATCAATTACTATAGTTTTTTTGTCACCATAGCAACTATAGAAC
This sequence comes from Danio rerio, assembly GCF_052040795.2. Taxonomy (NCBI): domain Eukaryota; kingdom Metazoa; phylum Chordata; class Actinopteri; order Cypriniformes; family Danionidae; genus Danio; species Danio rerio. Next base: position 2,018,304 of record NC_141041.1, read on the forward strand.
GAACACGACAGATCAATTACTATTGGTTCTGTTGTTACCATAGCAACTGTGGAACGAACACAACAAATCAATTACTATAGTTTCTGTTGTTTCATAGCAACTGTAGAGCGAACACAACAAATCGATTACTGTAATTTGTGTTGTTACTATAGCAACTATAGAACGAACACAACAGATCAATTACTATACTTTCTGTTGTTACCATAGCAACTATAGAACAAACACAATAGATTATTTACTATAGGTTCTGTTGTTACCAAAGCAATTATAGAACGAACACAAGAGATCAATTACATTCGTTTCTGTTGTTACCATAGCAACTATTGAATGAACACAACGATTTAATTACTATGTTTTCGTTTTTTTACCATGCCAACTATAGAACGAACACAACAGATCAATTACTATTGGTTCTGTTGTTACCATAGCAACTGCCGAACGAACACAACAAATCACTTACTTTAGTTTCTGTTGTTACCATAGCAACTATAGAACGAACACAACAAATCGATTACTGTAGTTTGTGTTGTTACCGTAGCAACTATAGAACGAACACAACAGATCAATTACTATACTTTCTTTTGTTACCATAGCAACTATAGAACAAACACAATAGATTATTTACTATAGGTTCTGTTGTTACCATAGCAATTATAGAATGAACACAAGAGATCAATTACTATAGTTTCTGTTGTTTCATAGCAACTATAGAGCGAACACAACAAATCGATTACTTTAGTTTGTGTTGTTACTATAGCAACTATAGAACGAACACAACAGATCAATTACTATACTTTCTGTTGTTACCATAGCAACTATAGAACAAACACAATAGATTATTTACTATAGGTTCTGTTGTTACCAAAGCAATTATAGAACGAACACAAGAGATCAATTACATTCGTTTCTGTTGTTACCATAGCAACTATTGAATGAACACAACGGTTTAGTTGCTATATTTTCGGTTTTTACCATGCCAACTATAGAACGAACACAACAGATCAATTACTATTGGTTCTGTTGTTACCATAGCAACTGTAGAACGAACACAACAAATTAATTACTATAATTTCTGTTGTTACCATAGCAACTATAGAGCGAACACAACAAATCGATTACTGTAGTTTGTGTTGTTACCGTAGCAACTATAGAACGAACACAACAGATCAATTACTATACTTTCTGTTGTTACCATAGCAACTATAGAACAAACACAATAGATTATTTACTATAGGTTCTGTTGTTACCATAGCAATTATAGAATGAACACAAGAGATCAATTACTATTGGTTCTGTTGTTACCATAGCAACTGCCGAACGAACACAACAAATCAATTACTATAGTTTCTGTTGTTACCATAGCAACTATAGAACGAACACAACAAATCGATTACCGCAGTTTCTATTGTTACCGTAGCAACTATAGAATTACTATAACAGATTAATTTTAGTATGTTACTATAGAATGCTTCAAAAACACTGTAGTATTTACAGTAATTTAATATTGTACTTTTTATTTGGGTTTGCAAGACACTTTCCAATGTGTCGACAAGTCATAAAATGTGGTTTGTAAAGTAGTAGTCTTCAAAATGCCTGAAATCTAAAATGAGCCAAAAAAAAGCATGTGAAACTACAGATGAGATGTTTGTGCGATGAATATATTGAAAGTGATTCTGTAAATGCTCATTATCAGATTTGTTGGTGTTGAAAGGTTGCATTAGCATGAATCTTTTTTTTCTGTGCGTCTCTTTATCTCCTGGAAGTCTCTCTTTCTCTCTCACACACACAGTGTTTCTTTTGTGTTTGCTCCCCAAAGCATGTGATTTGTGATGCTCGCGGGCTCTTGTCGTCCTCTATTAGTTAAGGATTCAGTTCTGTGTTTCCAACAACAGCGCTTTCAAAAATGATCATCCCTTTCAAACCTGTTCATTCTTAAAGTCTGTGTGAAACTAGAATCTACCATAGCAGCGTCCCAAATGACACAGTGTACAATTATGCACTTGTACACTCAACCAGGGTAGTGTAGAGTTTAGTGTCATTGCAAATGGAAGATTCATTAAACAGATTACCAAACAGGGTCACAGTTTATTTTGATGGTCCGTTTGTTGAATTTAAGTTACATTGCATCTACATGCCAACTAATTCTCATTAGATTATAAGTAGACTGTTAGGTTGGGGTTAGGTTTAGTGTAAGTTGACATGTACTTGTAAAGTTTCTTATAGTCAGTCAAATGTCTGTTGAAGGAGCAGTATCAGCAGATATTAAGCAGACAGTCTACTAATACTCAAATGGACCATCAAAATAAAGTGTTACCGCTATCATGAATATAACTGTATTCACCATCGGTAGGCGGCATATTCACTTATGTGGGAGAATTTTGCTTTCACAATCCAAAATAAATCAATTGATCTAACTTCAGTGCCTGCTGGTCACTCCCTTTTGTCATTAGCTCCACCTCTTTTGCAAGTAGCCTCACCCTATCTGCTACATGAGCAAAACTGTGAGTCCGGGCTCTATTTTATTAATACAGGCGCAAAGTCTAAAGCTCATGGCGCAAAAACAATAAGGGGGTGTCCGAATCCATTTTGGCTATGTTAAGGATGGATAAATATGCTGTGCGCCCGACGCATGGTCTAACAGGGTTGTGCTTATTTTCTTAATAAGTTCTGGATGTGTTTTGAGCATAACGTTCATTCAACCAATCAGAGTCTCGTCTCTTATTCCCTTTAAGAGTCAGTTGTGTCGCTCCATAGTGCATTTGTTATTTACATGGCGACTTTGTAAGTGTAAAAACTGAACACTTCACTAATGAGAAAACAGTTAAACAGAGCATCTGCAGCGCGAGGATAAAGAACGAGCCTCCTCCATTCAGCCTCTTTACTTTACTTTTACTCTTTACTCCTTTACTTTGGTGGAGTGAGGAAACGGTGGAAACTCACTCCACTGAACACATCCATTAGCCCACATATTTAATTTCCTTTGTTAAGCGCAAAGATTTGTGTCAAAACTATTTCTAAATGCAGCTCTGATCTCCAGCAAAGGAATAAATGAACAATAATAACTAAAAAACTGAGTTATATCCAAACACACGTCCTGTTCTTATGCTGATGCAGACGTCTCCAAAACCCCACAGCTGGACAAATCTACACTTGTGTTTATTAAAGCAAATATAAATCTGCATATAATGAATAATACTGCTAATAATAATCACATTATACAGATGCAGATCGTCATCAATAAACTGGTAAAGCCCCCCGAGGTGAAGAAGGCATGGAGGCAGTGCTGTTTATATTGATGTAGAGAATCATCATTTCTGGATCATTTTAATCCTTTAATTGTTTTCATCTGTAAAGATATTTGTGTGTTGCTGATTATCTCGTGTGTATTGAGTAAATTGGGTTCCAGTCGACACTAAATTTAAAAAAATCTCCATTTCTCGCTGTTATGATTTGTTATGATGAAGTTGTCTAGGGAGAGCAAACGTAACATCTAGAATATTGGATCATTACTGCAGTAAATGGATGGAAATAAACAAGGACAACTTCTTAACAATCAATTCGTATATTCCTCTATGAGGAAAAGAGTGAAAAGGCCAACAAAAGAGAGGCTTATGTGTGCGCTTTGTATAATGCATAAAAAAAGCAAACAGAAATATAATCAAACCAAAAATTTTCAGGGGAAAAAGGAACTAGAGTGGCGCCAAAGCAAAAAACTAAACAAAACCAAAAGCCACCTAAACGTGAACACAAGATCCGTCTAAACTTACTAATGAAAATCAAAATGTGAAAAAGAAACAGAAATCTTCAGTGTATGCGACGCCAATAACATAAACTCCCTGAAATAATAAACAAAAATACAAAAAGCAGCACTTACCCACTTACCTAGTGTTTTTTATTCATTCATTTATTCATTCATTCATTTTCTGCCACTTTTCTGGGGCCGGGTCGCGGGGGCAGCAGTCTTAGGAGAGAACCCTAGACTTCCCTCTCCCTAGACAGGGATCCCGAGGCGTTCCCAGGCCAGCCAAGAGACAAAGTCCCTCCAGCGTGTCCTGGGTCTTCCCCGAGGCCTCCTCCCGCTGGGACATGCCTGGAACACCCTCCTAGGTAGGCGTCCAGGAGGCATCCGAAACAGATGCCTGAGCCACCTAAGCTGACTTCTCTCGATGTGGAGGAGCAGCAGCTCTACTCCAAGCTCATCCCGGCTGTCAGAGCTCCTCACCCTATCCATAAGAGTGCGCCCTGCCACCCTTCGAAGGAAACTCATTTCGGCCGCTGTTATCTGAGGTCTTGTCCTTTCGGTCATGACCTTAGATGGGAGCAGGAATGTAGATTGACCGGTAAAGCGAGAGCTTTGCCTTTCGGCTCAGCTCCTTCTTCACCACAACAGACCGGTACGTGGACCGCATTACTGCTGCCGCTGCACCAGTCCGCCTGTCAATCTCACGTTCCATCCTTCCCTTACTCCTGAACAAAACAGAGATACTTAAACTCCTCCACCTGGGGTAAGGACTTTCCTCCAACCTATAGATAGTAAACCACCTTTTTCCGGTGGAGCACCATGGCCTCGGACTTGGAGGTGCTGATTCTCATCCCAGCCGCGTCACACTCGGCAGCAAACCGCCCCAGTGCATGCTGCAGATCCATGTTCGGTGAAGCCAACAGAACAACATCATCTGCGAATAACAGAGATGAAATCCTGTGGTCCCCAAACCGGACCCCCTCCAGCCCAAGGCTGCACCTTAAAATTCTGTCCATAAAAATTATGAATAGAATTGGTGACAAGAGGCAGCCCTGCTGGAGTCCAACATGCACTGAAAACAAATCTGACTCCAACTCTGTTCATACAGGGACGAGACGGCCATCAACAGATCGCCTCTGACCCCATACATCCCGAGCACTCTCCACAGAATGCCACGATACAGAGTGTTTCTGAACAATATAAATAACTACAGGAAAAAATGTCTGTCGCGCGACTTAATAACCTATCCCTTTTTCACCAAAAAGGAATGATAAACTCTTTAACCATACTGTATTATACAAAACAAAACACAATACATAATCAGAAGCAAGCATCTAAAGCACAAACCAACACACACACACAGCACCGACAAACTGGTCAAATTTAAAGTCTGCGGAACGAAGCCTGATTGGTCCACGAGGAAACGCGCTAATGACAAGTGACAGGCTCGGGATCCAATCAGCAGGTACCTGGGAGAAAGAAAATAGTGGAACAAAATGGGATAGGGCGAGACAAAGAGCGAATGACAGACAAGGAGAGCGAGAGCGATGGGAGACAAGGAAAAACAGAGAGGGAGAAAGGTCAAAAATACAAACTCCCACGGACCGTAACACCCGCTAACATTTGAGCGTCAGAAATGTCTGTGATTGGCTGTGAGTTTAGTGAACTGATGACCTTCGCAGCCAATGACAGTCATTTCTGTTAAGCTTGTGAACACAATGGCAAATCAGCGCGGTTCAAAAATGTAGCACTCAATGGTTAGCGAGAAATGGGCGTTTTTAAAATTGATACCGGATTCCATGACATGGTTATGCTAGTGTAATTATAGTTAACAGGAATTCAGACTCATATTTTCCCAAAGGCCTTTACTCTCCTACCCTCTCAGCATCTCTAATTCTGCTGGAGATGTCAGAAAGAGCTTATCCTGGACACATTTAATGTCCGTAATGCCTTTAATTTCAGAGTGAGAAAGCGTTCAGAGGGAAATCATGGACGAGAAGTGATGACGCTTAATTCAGCTTCAGTCATGACATCATCACCTCCTCTGCACCAATCAGAGAGCAGTATGTGCATCATATGACTGTAAGAGATTGATTATATTCACTTAGAGGTGTAACAGAGGGTTGAAAAGAAGGGTTTGTGTGGAACTGGAGACTCATTTCGAGACCTAGCAACACCCTAGAAATGGCATCGCAACGCTCAGACCTTCCCCAGCATGACTTCAGCGTGATAAACAGAGCGTCTTGTTTGGTTTTTCAGTCTAATTGTCTAAATGTCACAGTTTGTCTGATCAAATGTCATGCTTTAGACTTGCTTTAGCACTGTGAATATGACTTATGAAATAGAGCTCTCTCTCTCTTTATTTATATATATATATATATTTCGCAAGTATTAGTAGCGCTTGACTTTTCCACATTTTTTTATGTTACAGCCTGATTCTAAAATGGTTTAAATTCATTTATTTCCTCAACAACCTACACACAATCCCCCATAATGACAATGGAAAAAGAGTTTTTGAAATTGTTGCAAATTTATTAAAAGTAAAAAAGCTGTAAATCACATGTACATCAGTATTCACAGGCTTTGCTCAATACTCTGTTGATGCACCTTTGGCAGCGATTACAGCCTCAAGTCTTTTTCAATATGATTCCACAAGCTTGGCACAGCTGTCTTTGGGAATTTCTGCCCGTTCCTCTTTGCAGTACCTCTCAAGCTCTATCAGGTTGGATGGGAAGCGGCGGTGTGCAGCCATTTTCAGATCTCTCCAGAGATGCTCAATAGGATTTAGGTCTGGGCTCTGGCTGGGCCACTCAAGGACATTCACCGAGTTGTTGTGAAGCCACTCCATTAATATTTTTGTGCTTCGGGTCATTGTCCTGCTGGAAGATGAAGCGTCGCCCCAGTCTGAGGTCAAGAGCACTCTTGTGCAGGTCTTCATTCAGGATGTCTCTGTCCATTGCTGCATTCATCTTTCCCTCTATCCTGACTAGTCTTCCAGTTCCTGCTGCTGAAACACATCCCCACAGCATGATGCTGCCACCACTATGCTTCACTGTAGGGATGCTGTTAGCCTGGTGATGAGCGGCACCTGGTTTTCTCCAAATGTAACGTCTGGCATTCCCTCCAAAAGGGTTCAGTTTAGGTCAGAGGAGTGAGGTTTACCTGCACAGCACTTACTAGCTGGCCTCCGTCACAAAGGCAGCATGTTGTCTGCCACGTCATTTGGGATGCCATTTTGAGCGTTGTTGCACTGAAAACATTATAATTTGTACTTATTTCCTTTTATCTTTTTAAATGTTAGTCTGAATAGAATCTTTAATGCATACCAAAGCCAAAGTCTTGTACCGAATGGTTCAACGGTTCTGTTTATAAAGGCCAAATACAAATAAATAGAGAACGTTAATTTTTTTTGTACTTTTTTATTTAAAGTAAAGTTATAAGAGCCTGAAGGTATTGTAGACTTTGCAAATTCAGTTTGCAGACATTTGTAGGTACAGACATCTATTGTGTGCGTTCTTGGCAGTTTTTTCATGTCTTTTTAATATCGTCCATATCGATATCAGAGTTATATCGTATCGACCGAAATACAGAAGTACATTGTGATTGTGAAATTTTTGTTATATCGTCCAGCCCTATTATAATGCAAAGCTTTGCTTTTAGTACAGTGTGAAACTCCCTTTATATTGTGTCTAAATCATACAGTGAAGATCATTGATTTTAAACTCATCAGATCTTAAACGTCAGCACTTTAGCTAGCTTATACAATTTAAAAGTCTCTTTACATATGCACCATTGTCCAGAATGTTCTCCTGTCTGTCGAGCAGCACGGCTGATTAAGTTAATGAAGCAGAGACATTGTGTCCTGAGCAAATAGTAACGAAGGAGGCACAGAAACAATCGAGTTAAGTTGGACTGCACTTTCTGCTTAAATGTCAAAGGTCTCCGCTGTTCTCCGCTGATTGAGTTTGTTTTTAAGGTCGCCTGCTTTGACCCTTCATTCATTTAAAGCTGATTTTCCTGCTAACCAAAAAAATCAGACTTAAACCTGCTGATGGGCTGTCTTCAATGCTTCTGCCTGCTCTTCTTTTATATTGATTTTAGAAACAATGCAAATGAATACAGGCATGTGCTCTTTGAATGATCTCTACTGTGATTGGTTGATGGTGTAAGAGGGGCGGGGCTTACCACAGTGAGGTGTTTTGATGTGGGTTGTTACCGGTAACTTAATTTAGGAGTGTGTGTGTGTGTACAGATGGAGGAGTGTGTCAGTGTTTTATAGATAAAGGAGTGTGTGTGCTTTACAGATGCATAAGTGTGTGTGTGTGTGTTGCTTTCTTGTTTCAGGTCAGCACAGGGTGTGTCTGTCTGTAACATCGACCTCTGAGGGTGTTTCACAGCACAGATAACCTTTCCAGCGCTCACAGATACAGATGTTGCACAGAGATCCTACTGAGGGCACGTTTGTGTTTGTTTGAGTGTGTGTGTGTGTGTGTGTGTGTGTGTGTTTGTGTGTCCTTCTGAGACCTCATGCATCTTTCTCTGCAGGTTGAATTCTATTTAGTCTGGTTTAAGAGTGTTGTATTTTAATGTAATATACATACATAATGTTCATAATGTACATAATGTTATTGTATGTACTGTGTATATGCACTCACCGGCCACTTTATTAGGTACACCTTACTAGTACCGGGTTGAACCCCTTTTGCCTTCAGAACTGCAATAATCCTTCATGGCGTAGATTCAACAAGGTACTGTAAATATTCCTCAGAGATTTTGCTCCATATTGACATGATAGCATCACACAGTTGCTGCAGATTTGTCGGCTGCACATCCATGATGCCAATCTCCCGTTCCACCACATCCCAAAGCTGCTCTATTGGATTGAGCTCTGGTGACTGTGGAGGCCATTTGAGTACAGTGAACTCATCGTCATGTTCAAGAAACCAGTCTGAGATGATTCACGCTTTATGACATGCTGCGTTATCCTGCTGGAAGTAGCCATCAGAAGATGGAGACACTGTGCTCATAAAGGGATGGACATGGTCAGCAGCAATACTCAGGTAGGCTGTGGCGTTGATGCTCAATTGGTACTAATGGACCCAAAGAAAATCTCCCCCACACCATTACACCACCACCAGCAGCCTGAACCGCTGATACAAGGCAGGATGGATTCATGCTTTCATATTGTTAAGGACAAATTCTGAGCCGAGCATCTGAATGTGTCAGCAGAAATGGAGACTCATCAGAGCAGCAACGTTTCTCCAATCTTCTATTGTCCAGTTTTGGTGAGTCTGTGTGAATTGTAGCCTCAGTTTCCTGTTCTTAGCTGACAGGAGCGGCACCCGGTGTGCTCTATTCTGCTGCTGTAGCCCATCCGCCTCAAGGTTGGACGTGTTGTGTGTTCAGAGATGCTCTTCTGCAGAGCTCGGTTGTAACGAGTGCTTATTTGAGTTACTGTTGCCTGTCTATCAGCTGGAACCAGTCTGGCCATTCTCCTCTGACCTCTGGCATCAACAAGGCATTTGCGCCCACAGAACTGGCGCTCACTGGATATTTCCTCTTTGTCGGAGCATTCTCTGTAAACCCTAGAGATGGTTGTGCGTGAAAATCCCAGTAGATCAGCAGTTTCTGAAATACTCAGAGCAGCCCGTCTGGCATCAACAACCATGCCACGTTCAAAGTCACTTAAATCCCCTTTCTTCCCCATTCTGATGCTCAGTTTGAACTGCAGCATATTTTCTTGACCATGTCTACATGCCTAAATGCATTGAGCTGCTGCCATGTGATTGGCTGATTACAAAATTTGTGTTAATGAGCAGTTGGACAGGTGTACCTAATAAATTGGCCAGTTTTTAGTAATATTCATTAATTATTAAGCATTATAAAATTGATACTTAATTATTTGTGAGGCATTGCTGTACATTTAAGACATTAGTAAGCGTCGGCGCCAGTGGTGTAGTGGTTAGTGCGTTGACACATGCACTCTGGTGCTCGTGGTGACCCGGGTTCGATTCAACCTCGCGGTCCTATGCCAATCCTTCCCCTCTTTCTGCTTCCCATGCTTTCCTGTCAATTCTCTACTGTCCTGTCAAAAATAAAGGTGAAAACCCCGAAAAAATAATTCAAAAAAAAAAAAAAAGACATTAGTAAACAGTTTATACGGTCACAAATGCTGTATGCTTGACGTGTAAGTGCATATGATAATGTTCTTAATTGTTGTGTTTAATACGTTGTTAATGATTCATTTTTATTACTAAATTAAGCATTTCATTATTTGCAAACTTATATTTCAGAGTAATTGGTGGTTTTTCTGATCATTCAGAATTATCGTGGCATATGCTGAGCTTGGCTGATGCACACATCGCTGTATTGATGCTGAAACCATATATAGTGCAGCTCCAGCATGTGTGTGTTTAATCTAATGAACTCATTGTGTTGGGAATGAAGGAGCCTGAAGTCACACAGAAATCACATTAGATTGACTATTTCTTAGCCAGTATGTTATTGTTCGGTTATTTAGGGTCAGCACAGGATTATTTGATTAACCCTGAAAAGCATGCCATGCAAACAATAGTCAGAAGAATCTAATTTATTGACTTAATACAGCTTAATGACCTTTTATGCAAAACATTTCTATTGAATGCGTCCTGTTTGGTGCGTCAGGCTTTTGTGTTTGACTTATTGAGAAAAAAAAAGTGATTAAAATTCATATAAATTGTTCTGTGAACGCAAGACATCATCTGATCCAATATAAGCTCATTGTTCTAAATCAAAACTTAACAAAATATTTCCAACAATCTCTTCAAGTTGTAATAAGTGCAGTGTGTCAACAGGAACTTTGTTTCATTCTTTGTGGCCATGCAGTAAACTACAACCATTCTGGAAAAATATTTTTAAATTGCTTTCTGAAGTGTACTCAACGAATCTGGAAATGGATCCTAGTATTGGACTTTTAGGAGCAGAGTACAGTCCTTGCAGTAGAAACCAAACACAAGCAATTCTATTTTGTATGTGTCTTGCAAAAAAACTCATTTTACAAATGTGGAAATCTGATGCTGTCCCCACCTTTGAAATGTGGGCTAGAGAACTTGGAAATATGTTACACTTAGAAGAACTGAGATTCATACTAAATGACAAATTGTCCATTTTTAACAAGATTCGGGAACCATTCATATTATTTTTGCAGATAGACTGAACTGACAGACTTACAAGACTGTTGTATGTTAATTCATTTATTTATCTTATTTTATTATTTATTTTATAATTCTTATAATTTTTTTATGTCTCTTTTGGTTTCATTGTCCATGTGCACCTTGCCTCAATTTTAATTTTTCGTCCCAGCCAGATCTATATATGATTGTAAATGTTATGCATATATGCCTTTTATTTTTATGAACTTTCCACAAATATTTTGATCAATGTTAAATGGGTGGGGTGGGCGGTAGGGTTTTGCAATCCTTTTTGTAGTAAGTTAAATTCACTGTAAGTACTACCAAAAGAATGTTGATGGTATATTTCTTTGTAAGAACTCAGGCAGTACTGTATTTAATGTATGAAGGTTTTTTCAATGAAAATGAAAATATAGAGTTAAAAAAAATTCATATAAATGTGATATCCAAGTCTAAAAATAGTAATTTAAACCATTATTATATGGTACTCAGGCGATACTCTGGCTTAGTGGTTAGCACTGTTGCCTCACAGCAAGAAGGTCGCTGGTTTGAGTCTCGGCCAATTGGCATTTCTGTGTGTCCAAACACACGCGCTATAGGGGATTTGATTAACTACATTGGCTGTAGTGTATGAGTGTGTGTGTGTGTGTGAATGAGTGTGTATGGGTGTTTCCTAGTACTGGGTTGCATCTGGAAGGGCATCCACTGTGTAAAATATATTCTGGAATAGTTGGCGGTTCATTCCACTGTTGCAAACCTCTGATGAATAAAGCGACTAAGCCGAAGGAAAACGAATGAATGTGTATACATGACATAGAGTACATTAACAAATGGATAACAGGTAGTGTTTTTGTGTGTGTGTGTGTGTGAGATTGTGTGGTTTGGGGTGTGAATGCTCACTCGGTGTGTGTTGTGATCTTTTCTTCTCCTCCTGATGTTTGTGACCTTTCTCTCGAATCAATATCTGATCCTGTCTCCTCTTCAAATGCCTGAATAACAGACGTGCGGCGTCTTCAGTTTGTCGTTCAACACTGTTTAACATGAAACAAACGACAGCTGTGCTTGAGGCTATTGAGGAGGAAGTATTAATAAAGGTGCCATTTAATTAAACCTGGATCAGCCCTGGGGCCTCATGACATGTACAAACACTCTGAATTGATACTAAAACATTGCGTACGGATAAAGCTGTAGATGTGATCCCACACATATTAGCCCCTTTCACACATACAGACCTTTCCGGAAAATTACCGCCAATTTTCCGGAAAGGTTGTATGTGTGAACAGGCCCTTTTTGAAAATACCGTTAAATTGGTTCTGGCTATTTTCCGGAAAGAGAAGTTGTAACATTACCGGTAATTTGCCGGAATGCTGCGCTGTGTGAATGCAGAAGGAAGATTGCCGGAAAGAGCGCGTCCACGTCTAGAACGTGCTGACGTGAGACACCTGCTTTAGCCAATCAGAACAGTCAGACGCATTCACGTGCGCGCGGATTATGAGAATAAAAGCCTTTGAATAACTTTCCAGACACCTTTAGCTGCTAGATGTTAGTCAGATAACGTTAATGTGTTCCTTCTTAATGCCAACTGTGTAAATAATTATCGATAAAATGTTTATGATAAGCCGTTGTTTGTTTATCTTCAAGCTTTGCGTGTGCCCGTGAGCGCCTATAGCGCCAGCACACACACATATCATGAACATCTCGACATGCGAAAGTGTTTCTCTGTGTTTTCATTAGAGTTGTACTCAATACTGATCCATCCGAAGAGTTTGTAATGTAGTCAAATGTTTACAAACACAAGCGCAGCCGTTTAGGGCTCATTTCTGGTCAATGATGTCAGAATTACCGGCATTTTGCGATGGATGTGTGAATGCTCTTTTCCGGAAAAATTCCGTAACGTCCTCGCCTGTGTGAACAGCGCTTTTTTGAATATACTGGTAAAGTTGTTCCGGAAATTTTCCGGATATTTACCGGTATCACTGTGTGAAAGGGGCTATAGACCTTTTTCTTGGAACGCAAAATTACCCATGATGCTTTGCGTGTATGCGCAAGGAGAATGCAAAGAACTTCCGGTCGGCAGCTGATGCATGTAAACAGTCACATTTGGACAGCTTTGAAACGAGTTTTAATCTATTTTACCTGCTTTTCATCCTCTTTGAACTAATACTGTTGTCCATCAGCAGCATCTCCTGGACTGATCATTTAAAGAAATGCCATCTAATAGGATGGAAAACAGCTGCTGTGAGGCGTTTCCCCCTCGTTGTCAGACGGCATCTTCTGCAGTGTAAATGAAGCCTCGTCATCGCTAAAGTCAACATTTTCTCTTTATTTCAAATATATAACCAGCCCAAACACATGTAATTCAGCAAAATGTTTGACACACACACGTAGCCTGTACTGTGCCACTGACACACTCATTTAATAACTGTGACAAAGTGAAAATATAGGCTAGAGTCATTTCCAAATGACAGAAAAACACAAACCGTGGTGAAAACAACACACGAAATAAAACACAAACGGCTCGAGATTAGAATGAACAGCAAATCAGCAGCAGAGGATCAATAACAGACTTTTATTGGTCATTTTTGTAAACTGCACGACTTTCATACCTGTTAAGTTTCATGCCAGTACTCTGGTTTGCTCTCTCTCTCTCTCTCTCTCTCTCTCTCTCTCTCTCTCTGTGTGTGTGTGTGTGTGTGTGTGTGTGTTAAAGAGCCGCTGAGCTAACAGCTGAGAGGCCGGCAACGCACACACACACTGTATTTCTGACGGCAGACACGTGAACTAGGAGAACGTTTTTCTCGTATTTCTGACGCGCTTGAACCACATGTGACAGATTATAACGGCTTTAACAGACACATTTCTAAGTTGTGTGTCACAAAAACACTCTGTTATCCATTAAAAACGTTATTGAAACCCATTTTCGGAGCGCAAATGACCAGTTGTACACGCTGTAAACGGAAGTTTTTAGCATTGTACTGGAAGACGCAGGTCGCTATGGCGCCCTCCATGCAGCAGCCATGAAAAAGGTCTATAATCTTTGTTCATCCAAATTAACGTGAAACTGAGCGCACGTGCACGAGTGCAAAACCCCTTCCGCATTGTCAAAGTGTGGAGAGAACAGGCGGGGGGACAGGGGATGCTGAACTAACACCCTTTGAGGAGAGAGTTGTAGGCAACACTTTACTGTCTGGAGTAGTATCCGTGTCTGTGGGAGACACAGATGTATTAGAGGAACACTTTGTTTGGGCGGTATTGCAGCACGCCTTATGTTACCCGATAGCCAATATTAACTTGAGAGATTTAAAAAATTAAAGGCATTTTTAAAAAGAACAAGCAAAAAATTAAACTGGTCCCGTGGAGTTCAGCACATGTCATCTTGCCAGTGTATGCTGTGTAGTGTGTGTATCAGAATCAGAATCAGTTTTATTGCCAAGTATGCTTCACACACACAAGGAATTTTTACAGAAGGAAGCTTCCAGTATACATAAAGTGACAAGTGACAACACAAAATAAATATGAGGAAAAAAAGATGCTAAACATTAAACAGAGATGCAGTTAGTCAAGAAATCTGGATGTTGAATCGTATGTACAGATTTGTTATAAATATACAGGTTATACGGTGCTGTTTACAAATGCGAATGTAGAAAGTATTGCATTGGATATTTATATGAGGTGCTGTGTACAAGTGCGTATGAGAAGTATCCCCCACAGTTGGGGGATATTTAACTATTCATGAGGGAGATGGCCTGAGGAAAGAAACTTTTCCTGTGTCTGGCTGTTTTTGTGCTTGGTGCTCTGAAGCGCTGACCAGATGGTAACAGTTCGATCAGGTAGTGTGCTGGGTGCGAGGCGTCCAGAGTGATTTTGCGAGCCCTTTTACTCACTCTGGAAGAGTACAGTTCTTAAAGTGTAGGAAGGGTAGTGCCAGTGATGCGTTTAGCAGTCCGGACTATTCGCTGTAGTCCATGGAGGTCCCAAAACCGACGGGTTTGACAGCATCGCCGATCCTCCGCCCCCGTCGCAAATCCGCTCACGAAAAATACACACTTAGGCCCTGTTTACACTATTGCGTCTCAGTGTTAAAATGGCATTTTAGAATGAAAATGATCCATATCGACAACGTGTTTTCAACGTGTAAGGATCCCTCCTCACTCATCCCCCCTCCCCCCGCTTTTCACCTGATGACGAACCGTTTCACATTAGACATCGCACGATGCCAAATAGGACGACATCGGCCAACCCTACACCGAACTTCATATGCTGATTAGGGCTGGTGCATACCCGTTACAAAGGTACGGCACCGGGTTTCGGTACCCAACCCTAAACAACACAGGACGTGCACAAAGCAAATGGGATTAAAAGATCTGTTCAGCTCTCTGTGATCATCAATCATCATCAAATGTGATCAGAGTTTTACAAGTTTAAAGTGTTGTAAAACAGCATGTGTGTAGTGAAGTACAGCGATTTTACCAGCTTTATCACCACAGCGCCATGTCAGTACAATTATGAAAGAAGACGCTTCAATCCCGGTTTGTGTACATTAAATGCTAAGGGTGTCACGATCCTCCAAATGTTTGATTCGATTGACCAATTAATGATTAATGAATTAATGACCAATTAATTATTTGTAGGCTACCGTTTAAACTACCTGACCTGCATGGTCTTTGTTTTACTCATAAACAAATCATACAGTAAATGAATAAAGGCAAGATACACACATAATTACCACCTGTCAATCACTTTTTCTGCGGGACTCGTGAATAGGCAGTGATGTGTGTCGTTATAATGACGTCGGTAATAAAGACGCACAACCAACAGGAACCAGCCAACAGTATCTGAGGTGTTCACTAAAATGACTAAGTACAAGTGAGTGAAAGATTGAAGCAGTCCTCTGACTGCCTGGACCTGCTGTCTTGAGCTCATGGCTGTGTGTGCGTCTGTGTCTGTGTGGTCACGTGATGTGCATTTTCAGAGGTAGAGAGGAAGGAGGGCTGCTCAGAAATGCTACACGCCACTGTGGATGTCAAATCGTTGTCGTTTTACAATGCCATTTAAAAACAAAGACAGTGTAAACAGGGCCTGAGTGTGTACTTTTCACGAGCGGATTTGCAACGGGGGCGGGCGGAGGATCGCGATGCCGGTGTTGTCTATCAGACGAACCGTACGTAATATGTACATAGCAGAGCTTGCAAAACTGCGTTTTTTTTGTCGACAACACGAACGTTGTCAACATAACTCACTGGAAATCCAAAATGCTTCCACACCGGCGACTTCATTGAAAGAGGAGAGGGTTTAAGTTCTGTCGACGGGTCTCCTGCTTCTGCAGTTTAACAAGCACTTCAACAAGCCTGTTTTTTCCCGCTTGGCAAGCCAAGCTGACGTGACATGGGGGCGTGGCAGCATCGACGATTCTATTTTTTGATTCGATAATCGAAATTGAGCCTACATTTTAAAAATCTTAGCATAAATTTTAAAAATCGAAATCGTGACACCCCTATTAAATCGGGTTTATTTTGTAGGTTAACATAACCAATATCCATACAGCAGTGGAGATTAACCTGTACTGTATCCTGTCACATTTGCCATAGAAAATCAGCAACAAAGTAAAACACGCACAATGTCTGTAAACTACAATTTGAATTAATTAAATACCACAAAATATACTCTATATGTTTTACAAAGGAGCAGAAAGAACAATTTACATCAAAGTTTTCAGAAATAAACTAAAAAAAAAAACACCTCCTGATGTTTTATAAGGCGGCGCGGCCTCTCGGTGGTTAGCACTGTGGCCTCACACCTAATAGGTCGCTGGTTCGAGTCCCAGCTGGGTCAGTTGGCGTTTCTGTGTGGAGTTTGCATGTTCTCCCCATGTTGGCGTGGGTTTCCTCCGGGTGCTCCGGTTTCCCCCACAGTCTGAACACATGCGCTGCTGTAGTGTATGAGTGTTTGTGTAAATGAGTGTTTTAAGGTGTTTCCCAGTACTGGGTTGCAGCTGGAAGGGCATCTGCTGTGTAAAACATATGCTGGAATAGTTGGTGGTTCATTCCGCTGTGGCGACCTTTGAAATAGAGATTAAGCTGAAGGAGAATGGATGGATGATGTTTAATCTCTGGATGTGATTCCGGATGATGTCATGACTGATGATGATGATGATGCGTGTGAGAGTCACATGTTCTCCATCATGTGCTTAGTGATGAATGAAGCTCTTTTTTTCATGCGTGTCTGCAGTGAATGAGTGTGAACTCGTGTTGATGCTCATTTGCTTCGGGTTCTGGTGTGTTTATAGCAGCGTCTGTAACTGGCATGTATAAATGAGCTGTTATGAGAGCTGTAGAAATGGCCCCGGGGCCCGACAGACCCTCAGACGCTCTTCTGTCACACTCGTATATTCCTCAGTCTGTTTGGCATTGATGTGTGTAATGGATGCTCTTATAAATAGCAAGCAGTGCTACCATTTTTAACTAGGAATGTCCCGATCAGGTTTTTTTTTCGAGTCTGAGTCGTTTGATTTTGAGCACCGATACAGAAACCCAGATCCGACACTTCTATAATACATTAAAAAAAATAAAGAAGAGCGAAGAAACAATTCAATTCATGTTTATTTACATATGTATAT
Source organism: Danio rerio (assembly GCF_052040795.2). NCBI lineage: Eukaryota > Metazoa > Chordata > Actinopteri > Cypriniformes > Danionidae > Danio > Danio rerio. The sequence continues at coordinate 2,035,831 of NC_141041.1, forward strand.
AGCGCTTTTCACAATCTAGATTGTGTCAAAGCAGCTTAACATAACGTCCAGGTTTCAGAAACAGATCCAGAATGTTCCTTATTTTAGCATTCAGCAACTCTGTTAACGAACAGGGCACTTCTGTAAGGTAGCTTCAACAATCAAGTAATAAATAACGTCAATATTCTTCTCTTTTTGACTTTAGTAAAACAGTAAATATTAATAATATAATATAAAAACAAACAGCACCTCAACTTAAAATACAGCGGCAATCCAAGTTTACAGATCTCACAGTTTGCTATGGCAATGTTGTTTTCATCAACTTTATGATACCTCCAGACCGGAGACACACTCACGCTTTCCGCTTCAAGCTGCTTCCGCGTCCTAATTTGCCGACTAAAGCTAGCTAAAGTGCTGTCGTTTAAGATCTGATGAGTTTAAAATCAATGATCTTCACTGTATGATTTAGACACAATATAAAGGGAGTTTCACACTGTACTAAAAGCAAAGCTTTGCATTATAATAGGGCTGGACGATATAACAAAAATTTATATCACGATATACTTCTGAATTTCGATATGATATAACTCTGATATCGATATGGACAATATTAAAAAGACATGAAAAAACTGCTGAGAACGCACACAATAGATGTCTGTACCTACAAATGTCTGCAAACTGAATTTGCAAAGTCTACAATACTTTCAGGCTCTTATAACTTTACTTTAAATAAAAAAGTACAAAAAAAATTAACGTTCTCTCTTATTTTTTGGCCTTTACAAACACACACACACACACACACACACACACACACACACACACACACACACACACACAGTTATATATATATATATATATATATATATACACACACACACACAGTTGAAGTCAGAATTATTAGCCCCCCTGAATTATTAGCGCTCCTGTTTGTATTTTAATTTCTGTTTAACAGAGGGAAGATTGTTTCAGCACATTTCTAATCATAATAGTGTTAGTAACTCATCTCTAATAACTGATTTATTTTCTCTTTGCCATGATGACAGTAAATTATATTAGACTAGATATTCTTCAAGACTCTTCTATTCAGCTTAAAGTGACATTTAAATGCTTCACTAGGGTTACTAGGGTAATTAGGGTAACTAGGCAGTTTAGGGTAATTAGGCAAGTTATTGTATAACGATGGTTTGTTCTGTAGACTATCAGGAAAAATATATTGCATAAAAGAGCTAATATTATAATAATATTGACCTTAAAATAATGTTTAAAAAATTAAAAACTGCTATTATTTTAGCTGAAATAAAAACAAATAAGACTTTCTCTAGAAGAACAAATATTATCAGACATACTGTGAACGTTTCCTGAATCTGTTAAACATCATTTGGGAAATATTAAAAAAAGAAAAAAAATCTGAGGGGGCAAATAATTCTGACTTGAGTCCAGGGGTGTGTTTCCCATACAACAACGTAACTCGCGGCTGAACTATCACAGTACGATGCATCATTTGGGAAAAGAATAATGTAGTGACCGATGTTTGCCAAAAACCCGAGTTTCTCTGTCGCAGATCCATCACTTGAACCACGTTAGTTATAACGTAAAACGCCCATAAAGAAATTCTAAACGAGGTGGAGTAACAACTTCTTTAGAGAAGAACCCCATCATTTATTTCTGCAAATTATATTGATATATTATAGAATCACTTACAAAAGCTAACACGTTTTCTAATCTCATATATAAATCATATAAGTAAATAAATAATGAGGCTATTTATTATAAAGTGAAATGTAATATTTATTATGTATCAGAAATGAAAAAATCATACTTTATTAATAGTAATGATGATCATGATAATGATGATGATTATTTTTATTATTATTATTATTATTATTAAGTAGGATATTGTTTATTTTTTATTGTTTAGAAAAGTCTACTTTTACAATTCGACACCACAGCAGAAGGTTCTAACCAGCAGGCCCATGTCAAATACAGTACAGATACTTAATGAATAACCTACTGTAAATTAAAAGAATTAACGTATGCTTTTTGTTTTCACAAACTTTGAAGACGTAACATAAATTCCACTTTTAAATAACATGTCACCAATAGCTTTCACCATGAGCCACGGCTGTGTTCAAAATGACATTATTGTTTTCAAAGTGCACTGCAAAGGGAGCACACTTGTAAACATGAAAATCGCTAAAACTGAACTGTAAAAACAGTTTGAAGGCAAATTACAACTGAGAGAGATGAGCTTAATGCTAATTTACTTTTAATAATTCCGACTTTTCATTTGAATGTTAGAGTGTTCAAAATGAATAGTGCACAGGGGGGGGGGGGGGGGGGGGTTAAGTGGGAATAAAACACAGCCAGGAACTATGTTTCTAACTACAGCTCCAGAGGTGCAGTTTCAAGTGCTCAAGTTTGCGACGCAGTTTGCGAATGTTCGTTGCAGTGAAGGATTTGGGAAACGGCAAATCAACAAACTATGTTTGTAACGATGGAACTTGCAACCTTAGTTGGTTAACGATGGTTTTGGAAAACGCACCCCTGATCGGGAGGTAACATCCGATTTCGATCGAGCCTGTAACTGCGTAATGTGGCCAGATTTCCGATCACGTAATCGGATCTGGACATCCCTAATTTAAAAAAAATTTTTTACAAAGTGATTTCTTTTTTTTTTTTAAGTTCTATAAAGTAAAATGTAAATAAATAAATAAATAAATAAATGCATATGTGTATATGTTCAAGTGTAGTTTACCATAACCAATCATAGTAATTGAAATAAAAAGCATATATATAGCATATAAAATATAATTAACTTATTACTATTTTATTTTGTTTTCTGTTACGTTATTTCCTAGTTCCAAGTTGTAATGGAAGGCGTAAAAACATAATAGCTGCGTCCCAAATCGCATACTTGTGCACTATTCTACGCCATTTTGTAGTATAAAAAGTTTAAGTAGTGCGTTCACACTGAAAACTCTAAAAATAATAAGTGCACTTTAATTACCCGGATGATGCACTCATTCAGCTGGTAAAATGAAGTGTGTAATGATGGACACTACACGCACTCAACGACCGCAGGTTTGCTTACGTAGCAGAAGGGGCGGAGCTATCGGGCGCACATGTTGAATAACTTTATTTATTTTGGATTGTGAAAGCAGAATTCTCCTACGAGAGTGATTTTAGCGCCTCCCGATGGTGAATGCGGCAATACTCACGGCAGGTATTATCTGATAATTCGGTCGTTTATTTCACTGATTTGGCGACCGTCAAACGTCATCAGGGAAACGGTTTGAATTTCCGCTTAGTAAAAACACATTAGTGTGCCATTTGGGACGACACTACATATATATACTATCCTGTTGAGTGTGCAAGTGCATAAGTACATAGTGCATGAGTGCATAGTGTATAGTGTGCCATTTGGGATGCAGCTAATGTAAAACATAAGCTAGAATAGCAGGTGGTTCATTCCTCTGTTGTGGAACCCAGACAGGCAGTCAGGCAGCGTAATACAGAGAGTGGACCAAAGCGTCAAATGATTGGTAATTATAAGCAAAAAATAGAATAAAAATATATATTTATATTAGACACACATCTGATGCTTGTATTTGCACCAGCTCCACGTACACAACGTCATACATTGGGTGGATTTCGTTTGTTTAGTTTCCGTTATTTGCATTAATTTATTATTTCCTCTGTGTTTGCAGCAGGTTCAACATGCTCCGAGTGTTTTTGTAGTGGTGTGTTCGGTTATTATTGCTCTCCTCATGCAGTGTGTGTTTGTGTGTGTGCAGGTTCAGCTCCAGCAGCACTATGACCGATGGAGATTACGATTATCTGATCAAACTCCTGGCTTTGGGGGACTCCGGGGTCGGCAAGACCACTTTCCTCTACCGATACACAGATAACAAGTTCAACCCCAAATTCATCACCACCGTGGGCATCGACTTCAGGGAAAAGAGAGTGGTGAGTGTGTGTGTGTGTGTGTGTGTGTGTGTGTGTGTGTGTGTGTGTGCCCAGGTGATATTGTGTTGTCTATCCCTTATCGGCTGGTCATGTGAGTGTGTGTGCGCATGTGAGTAAGTGTGTGTGTACTATTAAAGGCTAGATTTATTCACACACTGCTGCCACACAACTGTGTTTAAGCCAGTTATAAAAGTGATTTCTGCATAATAGCTTCCCTAGAAAGACAGAAAGTGTTGTGTTTTCGCCCACTGAAGTAGCCGGTGCTCATCTGGAGAGATCGATAATGAGAAAGAGCAGATTAATCATCTTCATCATCATATAAATGCTTCACTTCAGGAGTTTGGGTGACCGTCTTCAGTCTTTCAGAGACTCTTGAAATGTCACAGATGAACGGAGAGATGAAAGCATCAATCCCAGCATGCATTGCGGCTCACAGATCAATAACGGTCCAGCCGTCCTGTGTTTTCTCTCAGATCCGCTGATTCTGACCATAAAAGTGTTCGTATTTCTGGCTGAGGATGAATTATTCATGGTGTGGCATTAGGCTTGTGATGATGCACAGTCGTGGTTGTATTAGTTGATGCATTTACTAACATGAGCAAACAATAAACAATACATTTATTACAGAATTTGTTCATCTTAGTTAATGTTGGTTAATGGAAATTCAGTTGTTCATTGTTTCTTCAAGCTGTAGCAAGCCAAAATTTGGATTTTAATAATACATTAGTAAATAATAACCCATTCGTAATAAACAATAATAATCATTAATAAATGCTGTAAAATAAAATTATTTACCATTATAATTTTAATTTAAATTTTAACATTAACTAATGAAACTTTATTGTAAAGTGTGACCTATTATTTTTTTATTATTAATATAATATCTTTTTATTTATTAAATATAATAATAGTGATAATAATTAAAATTATAATAATTATTAATATTAGTATTATTGTTTATGTAATAATATATGTATTTATTTTAAATACTATAACAATAATAATAATTATAATAATAATTATTATTGTTGTTATTCATTTAATAATATAATATTTTTCTAAATAATATAATAATAATTATATATATATATATATATATATATATATATATATATATATATATATATATATATATATATATATATATATTTATATATATATATATATATTCATTTAATAATGTAGTATTTATTTATTTATTAATAATATTAATTAAACTATAATTTTTAAATAGTTTTTATTTCATCAATAATAATAATAATTATTATTATTTATTAGTAGATTATTAAATTATAATACTTAAATATATATTTATTATTATTATTATTCATTTAATAATATAATAATTTTTTTATAATTAGTATAATAACAAATATTATTGATAGTAAAATTAATTTAAGAATGTAATATTTAATAATAATAATAATAATTAATTAATTAATTATTATTATTATTATTGTTATTATTTATTAGTTAATAAAGAAAAGATTATTAAATAATAATACTTTAATAAATAATCATAATAATTAGTATTATTATTAATATTTATTTAATATAGTAATATTTATTTTGACTTAATATACTAATAATCATCATATTAATTTTAATTATTATTACTATTATTATTAAATGAATTATTTAATAATATATTATTTATTTATTAAATAACAATATAAATAATAATTATTATTATAATTATTATTGTTGTTGTTGTTCATTTAATAATATACTAATAGAACAAGTAATGTGAAAAGCGCTATGTAAATTTTTTTTTATGGAATATTAATCAATGCACTGTAAGTGATATTTATTTTTTTTTCCGACTTTATTTCTATTAAATAACATCAATAAAGACGAATAAATACTGTAAAAAAGTGATACCTTACTGTTATTATTAAAGGGCACCTATTATGCAAATATCACTTTTATAGAGGGTTTAAGTGAAGTTTAATTATAAGCTAATTTGGAGAGGATCACGTGCGTGCTCTTGTGGGGGCGTGATTGTGACGTAGCTCCTGTGTTGGTGTCCTGGGGAAAATTCTCCTGCACACACCGACAACAGTTCATCAATCTGGGCTTGGTCTGAAGCACCACTGAAAGCCTCCACCATTCAAGTACAGTTTCTGGAGGAGTTTATGAGCTCACAGGGCTGGATGCACCTCTGAAAGGATCTAATGGATTCAGACAAAGCCGGTGGTGAGCTTTGTTGTGGTGTACTCCTTTAAATGATGTGTGTATGATATTAGTCTCTTCTTTTCCTCTAGGTTTATACGACTAACAGCCCCAATGGGACGACGGGGAAAACCTTTAAGGTTCACCTGCAGCTGTGGGACACGGCGGGACAGGAGAGGTGTGTGTGTAATATATTCATATTCAGATTTATTATGGTAATCTGGGATTGGCCAGTCCAGTCACCAGATATAAACATTGTTTAACATTATTAAGATGAAGGAGGAGGCATTAAAGATGAATACACAAACTCTTGATGAGCTCTGGGATCCTGCTGAAGGCTTTCTTCTTCATTCCAGATGACTTTATTAATCAGTGATTTGAGTCATGTCAGAGATGTATGGATGCAGTCCTCCAAGCTCATGATGGAGTCAGACACAATATTCATTCTGTCTCCACTGCAGCAGGACTTTATATTCTATACTGGACATTATTTCTGTTCAGTGATGACACTTTAGTGTGAGCAGAGTCAGAGCGCACTGTCCTCATCAAATCAGTCAACATCAAGACATGATCAGATTTCATTGTGCTCAAATAAGTGTCATCTAGAGGCCTTTGCCTTTCATATAAGAGACTTCTGACACCAAATGATCAACTAGAGGTCAACTTATTATTTGCTGTTCCTAAACCTTGGATAGGAGACAAGATTTTTGTCAGGTAGTGTACTGCTAATAGTGTGTTCATATAAGTAAATACAACTAATATGAACTAATGGACCATTATTTTTAAGTGTTGCCTCTACTTTTCCAATTCTTTATTTCTAAGCAAAGAGTTTTGTTTGTTTTTCAGCCTCACCTGAGCTGATTCTGGTTCTTGTGCATCAACAAGCGTGCAGATCATCATTTATAATGTCAATAAAAGTCTCACTTTAATGTAAAGTGAAGACATGTGCTTATATAATCAGATTAAACCCAACACAAGCTCATACGTACCCCTGTCTACATTTCTGGAGAGCACTTACAGTGTTTCCTCTAGGATTTTTTCCAGCCGTGGCAGCAGGCCTTTTTTTTAACAAAAATGTACCTGTGACGTTATTTCAGTGACAAAGATCGAAAGGTCGAGATCGCATTTTTGTAACAGCCTGCAGCATGTGGTTCTCTTTGCTTTTCGCGCCGAATTCCTCTGCTCATGAACAAAACTTTTTTGCACGCCCCCTCAAATATAAGCCGCTTCAAGAGTGCGCAGATCTTGTGCGCTCTCAAATAATTGCTGCTGACATGTGATTTAGTGCGTTTATTAGGGATGTAACGGTATCAGAATTTCACGGTACGATAACACCTCGGTATGAATGGCACGGTACGGTATTTACTGAATAATTTACAGGAAAAATAAAACTAATAAAAAGGCTCGAAAAAAGTGCCAAAAGTGTTTATTTACCTCAGCACTGAACATATCAATGACAAACAAAGTAGCCATCTATCTGTAAGTTTCCAAACAGAAATGTTTCAATTTTAATAACAAAAAAACTTTTAAACCATATAAAAAAAAAATGAAGTTTCAATTGAGTATTGTTGAAAACTCATCACATTCAACATTTAATCACTCACTCACTTAGATAGAGATGGGTTTTTAAGAAAAATGATCATATAACTATAATCTGGTAAAAGCTGGGGTCTCTGGGCATGTCCCCTGCAACAGAAAACCCCTCTCATTTGGGACTGAAGTTTCTGGGACAGAGAGATCTGATTTAGCCAAGGTTGACAGCAGTGGGTAACGTTGTGCGTTGTCTTTCCACCTCTTGAGAGGACAAGCCATGAGTGAGATAGAGGTCTCTTTGCGGTACAAGTCAATGTCTGCATCAATCTAACAAGTGTGCTGTGTTCTGCAGTCCCCATGACTGTTTTTAGTCGTATTCCCCGACTTATATTTCACCACAGTCTGCCAGTGCCTGCTTACTGTTTTTGTCTTTGTCTGTCACCTTTTCTCCTTTTTCGTATCTTTTTAGAAAGAAACCGAAATGCTTCCACACATCCGATTTAAAACCCGCTTTAGGTTCGATCATTTCCAGCTCTTTTTCTTCCCCGCTACTAGCTGCACACTCCATTTCCGCTGTACTGGATCTGCAGTGACAACAGACCGCAAAGGATGATGGCCACGCCTGGGCTGATGGGAATTGTAGTTCCCGCTACCTCCCGTTCACTTCATTCGCCTGAGCAAACTTTTCTCAGAAATATAGTTTTATTGAGTCATGCGCCTACGGTAATATTGAAAAAAATTACTATTGCGGTATGACGGTATTTACAATATTGTTACATCCCTAGCGTTTCTGTAACGAGTATGTCTCCAATATTTATTGGATTTGCTAGGAATATTTACGAATGTCTCCCTAATAAACCTGCAGAGCAGTATTAATGCGTCCTGAAGTAAAGTGAAACGGCTATACGACATGTTTGCTGGCCTCATGCATCACACGCCTGTCAGCCAGTCAGCATGTAACCTTAAAGGGTTAAACAAATGACGCACAGCACTACTACGGTTACAGAAAAGTTCGTGCTGTTATATTTCACTTACCTTTTAATACGTTTTGGTGCGATTATTACCCACTATTAAAAAATAAAATGTTTAGAATGAGAAGCTGTAATGTAGCCGTGGCGGGATGAATCTTGGCGTGGCGTCCCGCCATGGATGAATGAATGTAGCGGAAACCATGACTTATTAGTTAGCCAGAGGCATATTTGGCTGTATTTTGTGTTTAAAATGAACGCTACGGGACGGTATGACGCCGCCTGCGGCTTCTGTTTGTTTTAGTGCTACCTGCTGACCGCTTACCTCAGTGTGGATTGCTTTTCCACTGTTACCAGTATGCCCAGTGACTTGCCATGTATGGTGGACTTGGGACATGAGGTTGACAGGGTCCAGTCCGACGAAGAACGGTTCCAGAAACCAGCTAAAATTTAATAATTGAATAAACAACAGGCTGAAAATGTAGTGAAATCACACAATGGCTTTTCTTTTCTAGATTGCCTTTGAAAACACTATGGGTTGGGTTTAGAGAAGGGGATGGGTGGGTCTGTCGGTCAGTCATTCAGTTGACAGCAAGTTGGCCTAATCGGCTGAAGTGTACTGTATAGTGCGCCCTCTGATGGATTTACACGAGAAGAGGATGCGCAAAAGTAATTTAAAGGGCCATGAAACCCCCTCGTTTCAGCAGGGTGTTTTCACACCTCTACTTTGGAAAAAGTCAGAAAAGTGGGCGTGTCCAGCTCTGTTTAGGGGGGAGTGTCAGAGGAAGAAAAGAGGCACGGTGTGGGAGTGTCTATTTGGGCGCGCTGAATTTCAGAGTCAAAACACACAACCACAGCGGACAATGTGACTGTGTTTACATGGACATCTGTTGTCGAATTATTTGCCAAATTATTAAATGGTGGACTTTAACTGTCTTTCATTCAGGGAATTCAGTCATGTCCCTCACGACAAACAGGATATTTGATTCGAGGAACTGCTGTAAACGTGTATTTTTCAAACGATGTTTGATACCGCACGGCGAATGAGAGAGAAAAAAACTCTGCATTTCCCGGAAACTTAGATGCACACGGCAGGTAGCGTCAGAAAGCCGCGTGTGTTATTCCGGTCACAAAATCCAACACGAGGTTATAGTTTGGTTGTAACTGTTAGTGCTAACTTGTTTACACTGGTGCAATAGTTTGTTTGATACAAATAAAATACGAACTGAATAAACAAAGAGCACTGGTCGCTCACTTACCAAATCTGTAGAGACAGGACAATCACCAGCAACTAGAGCCGCGTCTTTATTAAGAGGAGACTACAAGCGAATCCGGATCTCAGCGTTTGCAGATGAGAACAGCTCTCAGGTAAACAATAATCCTCCTTAGACACGTAAGTTATTGTTGTCGAGCGTCGCGTACACTGTTAATCCACACGTGACTCCAGCTGCGCTCTCACAGAGAGAAAATGAAAACAAAACTTCACTGCAGCAAACTATAAAAGCAACACTTCACGCTTGTTTTGCCAACACAACGTGGCATCTCTGCCGTCTACACTCTGACAGCAATGAATATTAATGAAGTTGCACAATAGAGCGCGCTGATTGGTTTAAACCAAGCCTTACTCATGCATTAATGCAGCACACTGTAAGATGTAATAAGACACACTCTGGCACAGACGTCCAGTCTGCACGCTGGAATACACGCTATTATGTCATGACCGTGACGCAGCTTCAAAAATTCGTTTCAAACAGGAAGTACAAATTTGCTTGAAATAACGCAAAAACAACCAATTTACACTTTTTAGTGAAATATAGGTGTCCTAATAGTGTTTTTAGCAGTGTGGGACACATATACCACTGTCAACAGCTCAACACATGTGTTTTGGTGTTTCATGACCCTTTAACATCATTCAAAAGCATACACAGCGCCCTCTGGTGGATTTGAAAAAACATAAACTGCGAGCAGACTTACCTTACGTTCACATTTTGCTGTTTTCAAAAATGTAGACAGGGATACATATCCTCAATGAGCCTGGGTTGATTAAACCAGTCTGACTCCTATGGGCTTATTTTAGATTCTCTTTCCTCATGTTTCCCTGCAGGTTCAGGAGTTTGACCACTGCATTCTTCAGGGATGCCATGGGTTTTCTGCTGATGTTTGATCTGACCAGCCAGCAGAGCTTTCTCAACGTCAGGAATTGGATGAGTGAGTCAATAAATAACTTTAAAAAAAAAAAAGAAACAAACAAACAAATAACTAACAAATAAATAACTTTAACCAGCTTTAAGCCATGTCCAAATGTTCACGGGTATTTTTATAAATGGAGTTTTCCGTGTTTTTGTTTTTAAAAAAGATCTCTGTCCACAATGTACAGTTGATGTCAGAATTATTCACCCTCCTGTGAATTTATGCTCCTTCAAATATTTCCCAAGTGATGTTGAACAGATTCAGGAATTTTCACAGTATGTCTGATAAATTTTGTTTTTCTGGAGAAAGTCTTATTTGTTTTATTTCATCTAGAATAAAAGCAGTTTTTAATAGTTTTAAACCCATTTTAGGGTCAATATTATTAGCCCCTTTATGCAATATTAGTTTTGAATTGTCTCCAGAACAAACCACTGTTACACAATGACTTGCCTAATTACCCTAACTTTACCCTAATTACCCTAGTGAAGCCTTTAAATGTCACTTTAAGCTGTATAGAAGTGTCTTGAAGAATATCTAGTCTAATATTATTTACTGTCATCATGACAAAGAGAAAATAATCAGTTATAAGAAATGAGTTATTAAAACTATTATGATTAGAAATCTTGTCTTCGTTAAACAGAAATTGGGGAATAAAATATACAGGAGGGCTAATAATACTGACTTCGGCTGTACATATTTTGTATGCATTTGTATGAACCCAAATCCCAAAGTGTCTATTTTCACTCTCAGATATAATGTGCAGAAGATATTTAGGGAACAGAGTTTGTTTATTATCATGAACCATATCCGACAGTCACATACCGTTATACGAATTATGCCTAGTTCAGGCTGCGTGATTTTAGCCCCGATTTTGGCTCGCCGACAGGTTTTGAGAAATCGCCGACAAATGCCTGAAATCACAGGCAAATCGCTGCTCGTGCACGTGAGTGACAATCACACAGTATGAACGATCAAAGACGCGATCTGAGAGAATCGCCGATGAGTCGCCGATGCCTGTGAGATATTTGGCGTGCTGAATATCTGGAGCTGTTGGCGATTCAAATCATGCCGTGTGAATTGAGTTCTGACTGAAAATAACATCAGCGATCGCCTACAGCCAATGAGAGAGCGGCATTCACTTGTGTGTGCGTGTGTGTACACCTGCTGCAGGCCAGCGGGAGGCTGGGGGAGAAGGTAAAAGCGCTCTTTTTCTGTTTATTTGGACCCACGAAATGGAGGAAAAACTAGTGGAGGTTTGACAGGACTCAGGAGCAACCGTGTCTGTTTGACGTTTCATACAGAAAGAAATTAGTTTATTATCAATGTTGAGGAGAAATGGCTAATTCCCTTTAAACCCAGGTGAGCAAACATGTACATGTTCTACCCCATTAAAGGCTTCTTTCTCATTATGTAGTCAATAACAAAAGATATACGACGTGTTTTTGGCTGTGAGACGTAGTTTGGACGAAGTTGTCAGCGATTCTCCCTACAGTAAAGTCATGCAATGTGAAAGTCCCTGTCACCGAACCATCTTGCAGTGTAAACAAAGCAGCGACGAAACGCCAGCCCAGATAGTCAAGCAGTGTGAAAACATCTGTGACACGACTAGTTTAAAAATCATGCAGTCTGAACTCGGCATTAGACTGATTAGATGATTTACATAGGAAGGATGTCAGCACATGCTTTGAATGACCTTGATTATAGTGTATACGTAATTGCTGGAAGCCAAATCAAAAAACAAAAACAATATTCACTCGCACAGCTCTCCTCATTATATAATCTTTCATAGCTACGGGGCCCCCTGGTGGTCTGGGGGGTCACGCACAATAAACAGCTGAAGTCTGAATGATCTGCCCTCCTGTAAATTTGCTCTTTTTCAAATATTTCCCAAATTAGGTTAAACAGATTCAGGATTTTCTCACAGTATTTCCTCTAACATTTGGAGAAAGTCTTATTTGTTTTATTTGGGCTAGAATAAAAGCAGTTTTTAATTGTTTTAATGCCATTTTAAGGTCAATATTATTAGCCCCCTTAAGCAATATTAGTTTTGGATTGTCTCCAGAACAAACCACTGTTATACAATGACTTGCCTAATTACCCTAACTTTACCCTAATTACCCTAGTGAAGCCTTTACATGTCACTTTAAGCTGTATAGAAGAGTCTTGAAGAATATCTAGTCTAATATTATTTACTGTCATCATGACAAAGAGAAAATAAATCAGTTATGAGAGATGAGTTATTAAAACTATTATGATTAGAAATTTGCTGAACAGATCTGCTGAACAGGCCAGCAGAGAAATTAAAATGGTCGTGCCCAACTGAGTCTGGTTCTCTCTAGGTTTTTTTTCTTCACTACTATCAGGTGAAGTTTTTTTTCCCTCTCCGCTGTCGCCACTGCCTCGCATGGTTCAGGATTGGTAGAGCCACGCATCGATGAATTTGCTCTTCAGTGTTTGAACTCTCAGTAATGATTAAATCACACTGAACTGAGCTAAACTGAACTGAACTTAAACACTAAAAACTGAACTACACTGTTCCAGTTACTATGACCATTTATGTGAAGCTGCTTTGACACAATCTACATTGTTAAAGCGCTATACAAATAAAGCTGAATTGAATTGAATCTGCTCTCCGTTAAACCGAAATTGGGGAAATAAATATTCAGGAGGGCGAATAATTTTGACTTCAACTGTATGTGTATGCATATGTGCGTTTATATGTGTATATGTATGAGAGTGTGTGTGTGTGTGCCTGTGTTTAAGTGCATGTGTGTACAGAATGCGTGTGTATGCACGACTGTGTGTATGTACATGAATTGTGTGTTTATACCTGTGTGTGTGTGTGTGTGCAGGTCAGCTCCAGGCTAATGCGTATTGTGAGAATCCAGATATCGTGCTGGTGGGAAATAAAGCAGATCTGGCCGACCAGAGAGAAGTTCAGGAGAAACAAGCGAAAGAACTCGCGGACAAATACGGGTGAGTGATTATTTATTACCTTCAGAATAAATATTGTAGGAAATACTGCAAACATTTGGCTCTGTTAAACAACTAGCATATACACTCACCGGCAAGTTGCTTGCTGTCACTAATTTCTAATCAGCCAATCACAGGATGGCAGCTCAATGCATTTAGGCATGTAGACATGGTCAAGACGATCTGCTGCAGTTCAAACTGAGCATCAGAATGGGGAAGAAAGGGGATTTAAGTGACTTTGAACGTGGCATGATTGTTGCTGCCAGACGGGCTGCTCTGAGTATTACAGAAACTGCTGATCTACTGGGATTTTCACGCACAACCATCTCTAGGGTTTACAGAGAATGCTCCGACAAAGAGGAAATATCCAGTGAGCGGCAGTTCTGTGGTGCAAATGCCTTGTTGATGCCAGAGGTCAGAGGAGAATGGCCAGACTGGTTCCCGCTGATAGAAAGGCAACAGTAACTCAAATAAGCACTCGTTACAACCGAGCTCTGCAGAAGAGCATCTCTGAACACACAACACGTCCAACCTTGAGGCGGATGGGCTACAGCAGCAGAAGACCACACCGGGTGCCGCTCCTGTCAGCTAAGAACAGGAAACTGAGGCTACAATTCACACAGACTCACCAAAACTGGACAATAGAAGATTGGAGAAACGTTGCTGCTCTGATGAGTCTCCATTTCTGCTGACACATTCGGATGCTCGGCTCACAGTTTGGCCTCAACAACATGAAAGCATGGATCCATCCTGCCTTGTATCAGCGGTTCAGGCTGGTGGTGGTGGTGTAATGATGTGGGGGAGATTTTCTTTGGGTCCATTAGTACCAATTGAGCATCAACGCCACAGCCTACCTGAGTATTGCTGCTGACCATGTCCATCCCTTTATGAGCACAGTGTCTCCATCTTCTGATGGCTACTTCCAGCAGGATAACGCAGCATGTCATAAAGCCTGAATCATCTCAGACTGGTTTCTTGAACATGACGATGAGTTCACTGCACTCAAATGGCCTCCACAGTCACCAGATCTCAATCCAATAGAGCAGCTTTGGGATGTGGTGGAACGGGAGATTGGCATCATGGATGTGCAGCCGACAAATCTGCAGCAACTGTGTGATGCTATCATGTCAATATGGAGCAAAATCTCTGAGGAATATTTCCAGTAGCTTGTTGAATCTACTCCATGAAGGATTAAGGCAGTTCTGAAGGCAAATGTGGTCCAACCCGGTACTAGTAAGTTGTACCTAATAAAGTGGCCAGTGAGTGTATGTGTGTGTGTATTTTAGACCACACTTTACTTCCCACAGTCTTTGTATTCTGAATTTTTTGACTATTCATTTGCCTCTAAATAAAAGTATAAAACGTGTGTGTGTGTGTGTGTGTGTGTGTGTGTGTGTGTGTGTGTGTGTGTGTGTGTGTGTGTGTGTGTGTGTGTGTGTGTTTTCCAAAAGCATCCCGTACTTCGAGACGAGTGCAGCGACGGGCTCTGAGGTGGACAAGGCTGTGGTGACGCTGCTGGATCTGGTGATGAAGCGGATGGAGCAGTGTGTGGAGAAGCCCAGCGCAGACGCAAACACCAGCGACGGCAGCAGCAAACTGAGCGCCGCACCTGCCCAACAGAAGAAGTGTGCATGCTGAAGAACACACACACATGGCCTTCTCTACACACACACACACACACACACACGGAGACAAAGGATCACATTTTTATTGTTCTTTTCAAATATCCAAAGTGGTGTTGGACATTTACACAAACACACACACACACACACACACAAACACACACATTACTGACTACTGACTCGCTGCTTTACTAATACACACACATTTTTACTATTCTTTTCAAACACTTTGGAAATATTCTCACACACACACACACAACACACACACAAATACACACACACACACACACACACATTACTGACGCTGAAGACAAAATTATCTCATTATTATATTATTATGATTATTATTACACATATTTCCGAAGTGATGTTTAATGGCGCAAGGAAAATTTCACAGTATTTCCTATAATATTTTTTCTCGTTTTTTTTTCTTAGTTTGGCATGAAAAAAGCAGTTTTTAATATTATTAAAACAATTTGTAATGTCTATTATAGAGATTTCACAGAACAAGCAGTGGCCACACTTCATTTTAGATCCAAACTGATGCTGTTTACTCATCTTCTAGCTTAATACACCACTAATTAACATCTCCTCATTAGTTAGTAAGCTCTGTAGTATTCAGGTTTAGGTATTAGATAGAATTAGGCATGTAGAAATAGATCATACTTTATAGCTAATAATAGCGTATATGCCGAGCTAATGTTGTTCCTATACTGATGAACTTCCGGTGGCCTGTTATTGTGAGTTTTTTCCATTTTATACGGATCCTTTCACAGCATCGATGTTGTAATGTAATAAAAATACATTCAGTTAAATAAACTTTAGCATTCATTTAGTTGCTCAAGCGTAAAACGAGACAAAAAGCCGTGTACTCGCACACACCCGTCAGAATCGGCAGGCTAGAACAGAAGCTCCATTGAATATACTGGGGTAAAAGAAATGCTCATATTATAAAGACATGGCGGGGGAAATGTAATGTAATGCAGAGCTTCTTGCACAATCTGAGAGCCACTTTATATCGTATATCACTCAGCCAGTGGAGATCGCTGATTTTTAAAGAAAACAGACCTTAAATGCGTTAATTTTTGCATTGAAATACAATTCGCCGGAAGCGCTTAACTCAGGTTACTGACAAATTAAAAGTCCTATTAGCATGCTTCGGCATATACCCTATTATAGTTAATGGGGTGGCACGGTGGCTCAGTGCTTAGCACTGTCACCTCACAACAAGAAGGTTGCTGATTCGAGTCCTGGCTGGTCTAGTTGGCGTTTCTGTGTGGAGTTTGCATGTTCTCCCTGTGTTGGCGTGGGTTTCCTCCGAGTGCTCCGGTTTCCATCACAAACACATGCGCTATAGGGGAATCGATGAAGTGTGTGTGAAAGAGTGTGTATGGGTGTTTCCCAGTACTGGGTTGCACCTGGAAGGCATCAGCTGCGTAAAACATACTGCAATAGTGGCCGGTGTATTCAGGAAACCCAGGCACCCAGAGGAAACACACGCCAACACGGCGAAAACATGCAAACTCCACACAGAAATGCTGACTGACCCAGCCGGGACTCGATCCAGCCACTTTCTTGCTGTGAGGCCACAGTGCTAACTGATGAGACACTGTGCTGCCTTGGACTGTCATCATGGCGAATTAAATCAGTTATTAGTGATGAGTTATTGAAACTATTATGATTAGAAATGTGTTGATTAATGTGATGAACACGTTTAATGGATTCTCTCCGTTAAACAACACTTGGGAAATATTTTTAAAATTATTACAAATTTTATGAATTATTTGACTTCATCTGTACGTGTGTGTGTGTGTGTGTGTGTGTGTGTGTGTGTGTGTGTGTGTGTGTGTGTGTGTGTGTGTGTGTGTGTGTGAGTTGTTGTACTGCCTCCAGATATGCGAGTGAAAACACTCAAATGCTACTAAACTGCACAGAAGATGGAAAGCCTCATCTGCTCACTAAAGCTGTGTTTATTCATTCATTCATTCATTGTCCTTTGGCCTAATCCCTTTATTTATCAAGGTTCTCCACAGCGGACTGAATGTTTTACACAGCGGACGCCCTTCCAGCTGCAACCCAATACTGGAAAACACCCATACACTCTCATTCACACACACTCATACACTACGGACAATTTAGTTCATCAATTCCCCTATAGCGCATGTGTTTGGACTGTGGGGGAAACCGGAGCACCCGGAGGAAACCCACACCAACACGGAGAGAACATGCAAACTCCACACAGTGTGTGTATGGGTGTTTCCCATTACTGGGTTGCAGCTGGAAGGGCATCCGCTGTGTAAAACATATGCTGGAATAGTTGGCGGTTCATTCTGTTGTGGCGACCCCTGATAAATAAGGGAGTAAGCCGAAGGAAAATGAATGTAATTACAATAGACTAAATGTTCACCTACAAAACATCTATTTAAAATTGTAATAATATTTTAAATATATATATATATATATATATATATATATATATATATATATATACAATTTTAAATACATTTTTGCTTCTTTTTTAGCTTTAGTAAATTGGAGTTTGTTTGTTTGTTTGTTTGTTTGTTTGTTTGTTTGTTTGTTTGTTTGTTTGTTTTGGTCAAGCACTCATTTGATATTACAGTGTATTTTTGTTTTTTATTTTTATCTGTATTTTTAATTTTTGAAACCTAAATGTCAGCAAAACCCAAACCGCAAAAGTATCAAAAAAATATATTTTAAAAATTATGCTTATTTGTGTGGGTTTTTTTTTTAAATTGTTGATACATTTGTAGCTTTGATGTTTTTTTTTTTTTTACAATTTATATTGAGGTAAACGCGCTTTTGTTTTTTGTTTTTTAAAGTGTTTTGATTAAAAAAAATAACAAACAAAAATTGCAAACTGCAAATCTCCAAAAGTATATAAATGCATTTTTTTAATCTTCTTTAATAGACTTGTTTATATATTTTAGCATTGTTTGTTTGTTTTTACACTCTTTTACTGTATTTTTCCTGTATTTGTAATGAAATAAGCTCAGCACTGGTGAGCAGATCAGCGTTTCTCCACACACAGTAAAGCAGTGCAGTGTTTAGCGCAGGCCTGTGTGTGTGTGTGTGTGTGTGTGTGTGTGTTTACAGTGTATATTTCTTCGAGCAGAAACACGAGTGTTTTCTCTCACACTACAGATGTGTGTTTTCTGCAGCAGTGAATGTAGGATGCTGAGACTGATGCATGAGCGGCGCTGCTTCAGCCTTCGTTCGTTTGTTGGTTTGTTTGTTTGTTCGTTTGTTTGCTGTGGTTGTCGTGACGCCTGCGTGTGTTGATGAATGTCCTGCATGCGGCCAGCAGTAGCTTTACACGTCTGACACACACTTAACAATCAGTCAGACTGGAGCTCAAACACACACACACACACACACACACACATTATAAGACAATTGGGGAAGTGCATTTCATTTAGTGCTGCACAATAGATTACACAACTATTTTTATTCTGTTTAAAATAATGTGTAATATTCCTATCACAGAGAGGTGCGATACATTACATTTATTCATTCAAAAAAACATTTTATTAAATATTAGATTATTAATATATTAAATTAAATTTATATTTATATAATTTAATTTATATATTTAACTTAATTTACACATTTTTTTGCTAATATTAGGACAAATAAGAAAATTATAACTCTGTAAATATAATAGAAATACATATACACTTACAGATTGCCTTACACTAGTTCAGTTAACTAAACAAGAGAGTATTAAACTTTTTTGCACTAAATAAAAAAAATAATAATACATACATACATATATATATATATATATATATATATATATATATATATATATATATATATATATATGTATATATTAGGGGTGTAATGGATCGCAGTTGATCCATCATTCGTACGGATCACAACCCATGAACCCACGGTTTGGAACACACGTGACCCGCAGATTAATACTTTTTTCACCTCTTGGGTCATTCAAATCACATGTATGACAGAATTTAGGCTTTCCTGTAAAATATAATGATGACAGAAGAAGTCATGGTGGGTTATTGGGGATTTGGTGGGTTTCTTAGGTTATTAAAGGTGTTTTTGTCACTGCCTGTTTAGCCGGCATCAATGCATTCAGTGTAAGCTGCACGATTAATCGTTAAGCGATTGAGATCACAACACCGACGCAACATCAATTATACATGATGCTGATTTGCATACGTTTATTAATTCTTCCAATCGCTGCATTCAAATCTGTGCTTGAAAAATGCACAAATCAAGACAGAGATTGAGTGTTTAGTTTACAAACCGTCAAATAACACAGAAGTACAGGTAGGACAGTTTATAGTTTAGATAAAACCACTGATGTTCAAGGTAAAATAACCCTTATATGCATTTAACAACACTCAAAAAGAAAGTTGTAGTCAGCAATTACATTATTTAGCCTATAGGGGGCGACAACCAGCCGTCAAAAATACGCCACTGAATAATTCTTCAACAATGATCAGCTAGCAACAAAACATGAAGTTGTATGAGTGAACAACTGAATTATTATTAGTACCGTTACACCACTAATATGTATTTAAATGTCAATATATATATGCATTTTGTTATTTTATGTGTGCATGCAGTTGTCTATGTATGTAATATTTTATCTTATTATTATTTATACGTGTCTCTTTAATATATTTCTAAGCTTTAAAACTGCAAGCTGAATCTTTTCCATTCTGAGATCATGAAAATCATCTAAAGCTCATGGCTGATACACTCAGAAATAAAGGCACAACAGCTGTCACTGTGATTATGCCTTGTTAAAAGGTGCACTTTTGTACTTAAAAGGTCCACAATGATACCTTAAAGGTACCAGAAGGTACACCTTTGCCATTTATATGTACTAATATGTACCTTGAAGATACAAGTGTGGAACTTTAAGGCAATAAAGTGTATGTTTTGAAAGTGACAGCTTTTGCACCTTTATTTCTGAGAGTGTAAGGTGCGGGTTTTTACATTTATTTTCTCTGCTGAACATTTGTGTGTTTCCAGCGTTATTTGTTTATTCAAATCTGACCAATCAGAGTCGACCGTGCTATCATTATCCCCGCCTCCACAGTAGACGCTGCTCTTCTATTGGCCCAAAAAAAAGAAACCTAGAGCTGAAAATCAACACTAATGGCGGGAAAATGACAACAGCCAATCAGAATCCTTCATAATGCTTTAAAATCTAAAGGTTTGCACATTAGTGTAGTTTTTTTAGTCTTAATTAGATTTCAGATCAGAGAAATATCTGTTTATTTTTGTAGGATTATATTTAAATGATTATTTAATAGAAAGAGTATTTCTATAGTGAATGTTATAACGCAGGACATGATCAGAATACTCATTTATTTACAGTGTTATTGTGCAGCTCTAATCATAATGCATTAAATGAGTGTGTGTGCATGTGTGTGCATGAGTGTGTGTGTGGCTCCAGCTATTCATTCTGACTCGATTAAGAAGAAAAAAAAAGCTAATTATTTAATTTTATTTCTATTATTTGCATTTGTGTTCATGGATTGAACAATCTGGGAAACTAATACACAGACACATTCATACTGATCGACCTTTAAACACATTTCGTAAAGGATAATAAAAACTCAGCCCAATTAAAAACGAAATAAAAGCTTTTTGCATTGTGACATTATTAAAGAATACTTAATGTAGACTAATATATGAATGTTTTACTGATTGAACACATTTGTTCTTAATATTTCTAATTATTCCTCATTGCCTGAATTCACTGTTTTATTTATTTGCATACTTATTTTGGCTTTGCAGAAATGAGAGTTTGGAGATATTTTAGTTTAAGTTAATAAACATCTGAGCTTAATTCACCTTAAATTTACAGCAACATTTTTGATCATGAACTTTCTTTTTAATTGTAATATTAAACTTAAAATATAATATAAATAACAACACATTTTTTATCTTAATTTTGTGTAATAATTTACGGTGAATTTAAGGTGACCTGCACCCGGATTAATAAAAATATCTCATATTTTTAAATGATTTTGACACATTTTATAAATTCAAGCGTTTTAAAATTTTAAAGCATCATTACAATTTAAATGACATACACCCATTCGTTTTACACTATTTAAACATCTTTAAATATTCTATCATTTAAATTAATATTAATTTTTCACTTCGCAAATGTAGAACTACTACATTCTTGTATTTCAGTCCTTTTTAAACAAAATATTTCGTCCTATTTTTGATCATGAGTGAAATATAAAAACTGGCCATAATTCACTTTAAAGGTGCAGTATGTAAGTCTGACACCCAGTGGTTGAACTAGGTATTGCACTCCTGGATCAACACAAATCTTTACTTGGTTCTACCTCTAATGAGTCCACGCAAGCTCAGGTTGCCAGATTGACGTGAGTGTGTCTGACTATCGAGCCTAAAGGCTGATTTAAGACTGATTTGAACCGTTTTCTAAATAAAAGCAACGACACGCGATAGAAGATAGAGTTTTTATCCTAACCAGCACCTGAAATTATTATTGTAGAAACGGCTTTAATTTCTCACAGCTGAACAACAGGATGAATGATCAGCTCAGGTGCAGCTCATGTGCTTTATTCAGTGTTAAATGCTAATAATGTGAGTCTGAATGCCATTTCACATCACATTTATTGCCATACTACTGAAAGCAGCAGCAGATAGTTCACCTCAGATCTGGAGAATAAAATAAACCGTCTAAAATTGAACTTCAGAACTGTGAACCAACACACATCAGTGACTCAGCATCTGCATTTAATCATGTTAAACAGGTTTAATGTGTATTAATCAGATTATAAACCTTAGCATTGTGCTGGAGTGCAGTGAGTGCACTATTCTCTGCTTCTCAATAGCTGTTTTTACATTTCTGTCGTGTTTCGTCTGGTGCAAACAGCCAAACTGCTCATCACTGTGTATCTCGTCAGATAGCGTGTTGTTAGGACACCGGGTTACAATGTAACCTGCTCACCTAATGTTTACATTCATAATATTTATATTATTTGCTAATTAATAACCACGTCATGTGGAACTCTGAATCTGCGTCTCATTTTAGAGTCTGCTACTGTCCACCTGAGGTCACATTTCAGTCAAAGATGCACACTTTCAGAGTCTTCCTGACTGAATGAATGAAATGTGCTGTTTTCCACCATCTGGCAACCCAGGATGCTGAAATATAATTGGCTAGACTGGCATTGGGCGGGTTAAATGACCAAAACAATGACAGAAGCAGGTAACACACGTTCAAAGCAGAATATCTGACTTCAGCATTGTTTTCAGATAAACAAAAATGTTCACTGAGCATGTTTCTAAATATCTGCAAACATATTATAGTGTTTAATGTTCTAGAAGAGTCAAAAACTCTGACTTTTAACCATCAAACTATCATTATCCATCATTTATTTGCAATAAATAAATAAATACACACACACACACACACACATATTTGTTACAATGCAAAAAGTATAAGCTCTAAATAAATACACAAGTTTTATTTTACCGTTCACTCTCTGAAATAAAGGTATGAGAGCTGTCACTGGGGTGGTACCTTTTCGAAAGGTACATATTTGTACTTAAAGGGTCCATATTAGTCCCTCAAAAGTATATATTAGCACCTAAAAAATTTAAGAGGAACACTTTTGCACTTCTTAGGTACTAATATGCACCCTTGAGGTATTAATAAGGACCCTTGAAGTATAAAAACTACCACCTCAGTGAGAGCTCGTGTACCTTTATTTCTGAGAGTGTAACGTGTTCAGGGGTGAAGCATGACACTGTGTTTAATTATGTTTTTCATTTATTTATGCTAATTAATCTGATATTTTTAACACTTTAATAGTTTTATTTCTGTCCTCTGGTGCCAAAAATCATCAGTGCCATAATCACAGCAGTGTATGATGGAGAAACCTGTGTGTGCGTGTGTGTGTGTGCGTCACTGATGCCTTTAATAGTGACAATCCTGTGGACCAATGCTTCTCCTTCGTGTGAGTGTGTGTGTGTGTGTGTGTGTGTTGTGCTGGTCTTCTGCTTGGCTTCTGCTGGTTTTAGTACCTCATGTGGTTCAGGAATGCTTTCTGAAGTGATGTTCGTCCTCTGCAAGTTTACACTGAAGGATTTTCTCTCTCCTCGTGCCTGTAAAGATTTACTGACCAATCACACGCTGCCGAGTCCATCCGCCCGCTGAACACACACACATCAGCTGGAATGCAGGATTGAACACACACTTATACAGTATAACCCTTCAGATTCCTTAAGAGCGTTTATTTTTTGTTATGTGTGTAACGTTACTAAAGAATAAAGAAGAAAATGCTTGAGATTTTAACGGCTTGTGTTTCAATTGTGTGTGTTTGTGTCACCCTACAACAACATGAACAAATAAAAATGTTAAAATGTGTTTACAACAAAAATTATTTGGGATATATACATTTTTGCCTGTTTCTTTCTATCTATCTATCTATCTATCTATCTATCTATCTATCTATCTATCTATCTATCTATCCATCTACTCACATATAAACTAACCGGCCACTTTATTAGGTACACCTTATTACTATCGGGTTGGACCCTTTTGCCTTCAGAACTGCCTTAATCCTTCATGGCGTAGATTCAACAAGATACTGGAAATATTCCTCAGAGATTTTGCTCCATATTGACATGATAGCATCACACAGTTGCTGCAGATTTGTCGGCTGCACATCCATGATGCCAATCTCCCGTTCCACCACATCCCAAAGCTGCTCTATTGGATTGAGCTCTGGTGACTGTGGAGGCCATTTGAGTACAGTGAACTCATCGTCATGTTCAAGAAACCAGTCTGAGATGATTCACGCTTTATGACATGGTGCGTTATCCTGCTGGAAGTAGCCATCAGAAGATGGAGACACTGTGCTCATAAAGGGATGGACATGGTCAGCAGCAATACTCAGGTAGGCTGTGGCGTTGATGCTCAATTGGTACTAATGGACCCAAAGTGTGCCAAGAAAATCTCCCCCACACCATTACACCACCACCACCAGCCTGAACCACTGATACAAGGCAGGATGGATCCATGCTTTCATGTTGTTGATGCCAAATTGTGAGCCGAGCATCTGAATGTGTCAGCAGAAATGGAGACTCATCAGAGCAGCAACGTTTCTCCAATCTTCTATTGTCCAGTTTTGGTGAGTCTGTGTGAATTGTAGCCTCAGTTTCCTGTTCTTAGCTGACAGGAGCGGCACCCGGTGTGCTCTTCTGCTGCTGTAGCCCATCCGCCTCAAGGTTGGACGTGTTGTGTGTTCAGAGATGCTCTTCTGCAGAGCTCGGTTGTAACGAGTGCTTATTTGAGTTACTGTTGCCTTTCTATCAGCTGGAACCAGTCTGGCCATTCTCCTCTGACCTCTGGCATCAACAAGGCATTTGCGCCCACAGAACTGCCGCTCACTGGATATTTCCTCTTCGTCAGACCATTCTCTGTAAACCCTAGAGATGGTTGTGCGTGAAAATCCCAGTAGATCAGCAGTTTCTGAAATACTCAGAGCAGCCCGTCTGGCAGCAACAACCATGCCACGTTCAAAGTCACTTAAATCCTCTTTCTTCCCCATTCCGATCCTCGCTTTGAACTGCAGCAGATCGTCTTGACCATGTCTACATGCCTAAATGCATTGAGCTGCTGCCATGTGATTGGCTGATTAGAAATTTGCGTTAGCAAGCAACTTGGACAGGTGTACCTAATAAAGTGGCCGGTGAGTGTATCATAATATATTATCTTTCTATATTTTTTAATATATGATTTTTGTTATAAAACAGGGAAAATTAGTGTATGCATATTATGTAAAAAAGTAGAAAAACGAATATTGTGGTAGAAATGTGCTTGATTTCTGTATTGTTGTGGGCTTTGTCTTCCAACAAACTGTGGATATTCTCATCAAATTGAAAATGAAAGCACAACACAGTGCACTGCATAACAGCATGCTAAAACACACTAAAAGCATTGCACGGTGTTTTAAAGGGAGTGTTAAAGTTCGGTTTGTTGTTAACGCGCGCCCTCTGGCGGAGGATCAGCTGACATCTTCACATGACACTGGAGACTTCACGTGACACCAGCAGTCACATGACGAGCAGAAGGCAAAAACAGGAAGAAACGCTTTCAGGCAGTGAAGTAAGAGCCTGTTTAATCCTTATAAATATATATTTGTTTCCATTGTATACATGTTGTATTTGCGTGTATTTGTAGATAAATGTAGCCACATGTAAAGCGGAAGTGAACAGCACGTGTCATGCATGAAGTCGTGTTTGTCTCAGAGCATCCACATGAGTGAGAAACACACTGGAAGACTCATTATTTACTGTTTGGTCATTTTATTTAAACGCTTTACAGAAGCAGCATTTAAAACGAGGCTTTTGTGTGTGTGTGTGTGTGTGTGTGTGTGTGTGTGTGTGTGTGTGTGTGTGTGTGTGTGTGTGTGAGTGTGTGTGTGTGTGTGTGTGTGTGATTGCACCTCTAATATGCGCTTATTGATTAGGAATCTCCAGCTTAATCTAAATGAATGCAATGTAATAGTTCGTGCATGGAAAACATCGCATTTATACACATGATCTGTGTTTGTACATATATTATAACACTGTTAAAATAAAGATAACAATGTTAGTAAGCTTAAATATAAGCTCACAAACGTAAATACATTCAAGCGTAATGTTAAAAGTAATACTAAAATATATTACTAAATAAATAAAACTAATATTTTTAGCAACATTAAAACCCAACTGAAAAAAACAGCTTAAACCAGCCTAGGCTGGTTGGCTGGTTTTAGCTGGTCGACCAGGCTGGTTTTAGAGGGGTTTTGGCCACTTCCAGGCTGGTTTCCAGCCATTTCCAGCCTGGTCTTAGCTGGTCAGGCTGGGAGATGACCAGCTAAAACCAGCTTGACCAGCCTAGCCAGGCTGGGAGCCCAGCCAAAACCAGCTATGTCCAGCTTAAACCAGGCTGGTCAAGCTGGTTTTAACTGGATTTTGCTGGTCAGTTTCTGGAAATGAGCAGCCTGGAAATGACCAAAAACCCCTCTAAAACCAGCCTGGTCGACCAGCTAAAACCAGCTTACCAGCCTAGGCTGGTTTAAGCTGGATTATTTCTGCAGGGAATACATGAAGTAAATTTTAAATAATATGAATAAATGATAATCAAATTATTAGGTATTTTTGAATGTTATTTCGTTATTGTGCTAAAGCGTTGATGCTGGCGATATGGGTATATGCCGAGCTAGTGTTGTTCCCATACTGATAAACTTCCCGTGATCTGGAACTTTTTTCCATTTTATACAGTTCCTTTCACAGCATCGATGTTGTAATGTAATTAAAATACAACCAGTTAAATAAATTTGGCGTTCATTTAGTTGCTCAAGCGTAAAACGGGACATAAAGCCGTTGGGTTTTTGGGTTTGTACTGGATACCTAATGCTGAGATTTTGCTCTGTCTGTCTGTCTTGTGTGTTGCAGTGTGTGTGTGATGGCGTCTGCGGTGGAGAGAACAGATGATCTGGTGAGAGAGTACCTGATCTACCGAGGCTTCACCAGCACACTCAAACACCTGGACTCCGAGATCAAAACAGACAAGGAGAAGGGCTTCAGGGTCAGTGTGTGTGTACGCGCGTGTGTTCAAGCGAGCATGTGTGTGTGTGTGTGTTTGTGTGTGTGAGCAAAAATGTGTGTATGTGAGTGAGTGTGGGTGCATGCGTCCATGTGTGTAAGGGTGCATGCGAGCCAGTGTGGGAGTGTGTGTATGTACGTACGTACGTGCGTGTGTGTGTGTGTGTGTGTTCAAGCGAGCATGTGTGTAAGAGTGTGTGTGTGTGTGTGTGTGTGAGCAAAAATGTGTGTATGTGAGTGAGTGTGGGTGCATGCGAGCCAGTGTGGGAGTGTGTGTACGTACGTACGTGCATGTGTGTGTGTGTGTGTGTTCAAGTGAGCATGTGTGTTAGAGTGTGTGTGTGAGCAAAAATGCATGTATGTGAGTGAGTGTGGGTGCATGCGTCCATGTGTGTAAGGGTGCATGCGAGCCAGTGTGGGAGTGTGTGTACGTACGTGCGTGTGTGTGTGTTCGAGCGAGCATGTGTGTGAGAGTGTGTGTGTGTATGTGTGAGCAAAAATGCGTGTATGTGAGTGAGTGTGGGTGCATGCGTCCATGTGTGTAAGCGTGCATGCGAGCCAGTGTGGGAGTGTGTGTACGTACGTACGTGCGTGTATGTGTGTGTTCAAGTGAGCATGTGTGTGAGAGTGTGTGTGTGTGTGAGCAAAAATGCGTGTATGTGAGTGAGTGTGGGTGCATGCGTCCATGTGTGTAAACGTGCATGCGAGCCAGTGTGGGAGTGTGTGTACGTACGTACGTGCGTGTGTGTGTGTGTGTTCAAGTGAGCATGTGTGTGAGAGTGTGTGTGTGTGTGTGAGCAAAAATGCGTGTATGTGAGTGAGTGTGGGTGCATGCGTCCATGTGTGTAAGCGTGCATGCGAGCCAGTTTGGGAGTGTGTGTACGTGCATGTGTTTGTTCAAGCGAGCATGTGTGTGTGTGTGTGTGTGTGTGTGTGTGTGTGTGTGTGTGTATGTGTGAGCAAAAATGCGTGTATGTGAGTGAGTGTGGGTGCATGCGTCCATGTGTGTAAGGGTGCATGCGAGCCAGTGTGGGAGTGTGTGTACGTGCGTGTGTGTGTGTGTGTGTGTGTGTGTGTGTGTTGAAGCGAGCATGTGTGTGAGAGTGTGTGTGAGCAAAAATGCGTGTATGTGAGTGAGTGTGGGTGCATGCGTCCATGTGTGTAAGCGTGCATGTGAGCCAGTGTGGGAGTGTGTGCCAGCAATCATGTACATGTTTGCGTGCATTCGAGTGTGTGTGTGAGCAAGTTTGCATGTATGCGTGCATGCGATCAAGCATGCGTGTATGTATGTGTGTGTGTGCAAGCAAGCATGTGTTTATGCGTGCATGCATGTGAGCGAGCGAGCGAGTGTGTGTGTGCACACATGTCAGCAAGTGTATGCATGTATGTGTGTGAGTATGTGTGTGTGTGTGTGTGTGTGTGTGTGCCAGCAAGCGTATACGTATGTTTGCGTGTGTGCGAGTGTGTGTGTGAGCAAGTTTGCATGTGTGTGTGCATGTGAGCAAGTATGTGTATGCGATCAAGTGTGCGTGTATGTGTGCATGGGTGTGTGTGTGTGTGTGTGCGCGTCAGCAAGCATGCCTTTATGTGTGCTTGTGAGCGTGTGTGTGTGTGTGTGAGTGAGTTTGTGTGAGTATGTGTATGTGCAAGCAGGCTTATGTCTGTGTGTGAACAAGCGTGTGTGTGTGTGTGTGTGTGTGTGTGTGTGTGTGTGTGTGTGAGCGTGCATGTGTGTATTGATGGTGGATGATTGATCTGCAGGTGGATAAGATCATGGATCAGCTGCAGCTGCTCATCCAGAGCTGTGATCTGACCGGACTGAAGGAGTACTGGGCCAACCTGGAGCGCCGGCTCTTCTGCAGGCTGGAGGACGTTTACAAGCCCACCGTCAGCAAACTGAGGACCAGCCTGTACCGCTTCTACCTCATACACACTGTTCAGGTGCGCGCACACACACATACAAGCCCACCCTCAGCAACTCTGGGACCAGCCATCTATCTTATACACACACACACACACACACACACACACACACACACACACACACACACACACACACCTCTTATATGAGCAATGTGTTATATGTTCATTAATGAAAGCATGTGTGTTTGTAATGACTGTGTCAGGTGAAGAACGTGGAGAAGACGCAGGAGTTCTTCCAGAAGCAGGCGCTGGAGCTGCAGGCTCAGGCTGAGTGGCGCGACTGGTTCTCTCTGCCCTTCATTCCGGCTCCAGAGCAGAATCCCAGTTTCTCTGCGTATTTCTCCCGCCAGTGGGCCGACACCTTCCTGGTGTCCCTGCACAACTTCCTCAGTGTGCTGTTCCAGTGCATGCATATCCAGACCCCATACAGCCGCTGTTATGAGCAGAGATGGACACTAATATGTCAAATATACCATCACATAACCTAGCATGCATATCCAGACCCCAGACAGAAGCTATTGTGACCAGAGATGGGCTCTAATACTGTCAAATATACCATCAGATAACTCAGCATGCATATGCAGACCACATACAGACACTATTATGACCAGAGATGTGCTCTAACACAGTAAAATATGCCATCATATAACCCAGCATGCATATCTACACCACATACAGCTGCTATTACAACTATTATGACCAGAGATTTTCTCTAATACAGTCAAATATACCATCATAGAACCCAGCATGCATATCCAGACCCCAGACAGATGCTATTGTGACCAGAGATGTACTCTAATACAGTCAAATATTCAGTCAGATAACTCGGCATGCTTATCCAGACCCCATACAGACGCTATTATGACCTGAGATGGGCTCTAATACTGTCAAATATACCATCATATAACCCAGCATGCATATCCAGACCCCATACAGCTGCTATTATGACCAGAGATGGGCTCTAACACAGTAAAATATGCCATCATATTACTCAGCATGCATATCTACACCACATACAGCTGCTATTACAACTATTATGACCAGAGATGAGCTCTAATACAGTCAAATATACCATCAGATAACTCAGCATGCATATCCAGACCCCATACAGACGCTATAATGACCAGAGATGTGCTCTAACACAGTCAAATATACTGTCATTTAACTCAGCATGCATATCCAGACCCCATACAGACGCTATTATGACCAGAAATGTGCTCTAATACAGTACTATATACAGTTTTTTTTACCCAGCATGCATATCCAGATCCCATACAGACGCTATTATGACCTGATATGTGCTCTAATACAGTCAAATATGCCATTATATAACCCAGCATGCATATCCAGACCCCATATAGACACTATTATGACCATAGATGGACACTAAAACAGTAAAATATACCATCATATTACTCCGCATACATATCTAGACCCCATACAGACGCTATTATAATAATTATGAGCAGAGATGTGCTCTAATACAGTCAAATATACCATTATATTACTCAGCATGCATATCCAGACCCCATACAGACGCTATTATGATCAGAGATGGGCTCTAACACAGTAAAATATGCCATCATATTACTCAGCATGCATATCTACACCTCATACAGCTGCTATTATAACTATTATGACCAGAGATTTTCTCTAATACAGTCAAATATACCATCAGATAACTCAGCATGCATATCCAGACCCCAGACAGATGCTATTATGACCAAAGATGGGCATTAATACAGTACTATATACAGTCATATAACTCAGCATGCATATCCAGACCCCATACAGACGCTATTATGACCTGATATGTGCTCTAATACAGTCAAATATGCCATTATATAACCCAGCATGCATATCCAGACCCCATATAGACACTATTATGACCATAGATGGACACTAAAACAGTAAAATATACCATCATATTACTCCGCATACATATCTAGACCCCATACAGACGCTATTATAATAATTATGACCAGAGATGTGCTCTAATACAGTCAAATATACCATTATATTACTCAGCATGCATATCCAGACCCCATACAGACGCTATTATGAGCAGAGATGTGCTCTAATACAGTCAAATATGTCATTATATGAACCAGAAGTATGTGCTTTTCAGATTAAGTTTAAATAGAATTAGTTCAATTGTTATAATACAATTTATTATAATACTGCTTGAAATACAGATTGAAAACAACTTACAAGATCATTTTTCATGAATTCAGTGTTCAGTGTTTAATCTGATCATGTTTAATCCTGCTGTTGATGAAGATGCTGTTGAGCTCTTTAACTTGTTCACCTCTGCCTGCGCTGCTGAGTTTCGACAGTGAAGTTCAGAGGATCACCAGCCTGCAAGAGGACAACGAACAACTCCGACAGACGGTAACACACACACACACACACACACACACACACACACACACACACGTCTACATGTTATTGTGACAGTTCAGGACACAAACTTGTATAATGACATAAGTATTACAAGAAGGTGGTGAAATATGAGGACATTGCTGATGTTCATTTCTCCAAAAGCTTCTCAATCTGTACACGGGGGGTATGGTGGGGTTAGGCCTATTGAAAATACAGTTTATATAGTGTGAAAACAATGGAGACCTATATAATGTCCCCACAATTCACAAAAACAGACATGTGCGCACCCACACTCATGAACGCATGTATTCACACACACATTCTCAATTACACACACACAGACACTCATGCATGCATGCTCAAGCACATACACACACACACAGACTCTCATGCACGCACTCACACACTTGTGCACACTCACTCACGCACTCAGATGCATATACACACACACACGCTCAATTACACTCACACAGACACTCTTGCATGCATGCACAGGCACATACGCATACACATACTCTCATACACGCACACACACACCTGTACACACGCACTCAGACGCAGACGCACACTCAATTGCACACACACAGACACTCATGCATGCATGCACAAGCACATACACACACAGACTCTCATGCACACACTTGTGCACACTCACTCACGCACTCAGATGCATATACACACACACACACACACTCAATTACACTCACACAGACACTCTTGCATGTATGCACAGGCACATACGCACACACTTACTCTCATACACGCACTCACACACCTGTACACACACACACTCAGGCGCACACACAGACTTGCATGCATGCACAGGCACATACACACACGCAGACTCTCATGCACGCACTCACACACTTGTGCACACTCACTCACACACTCAGATGCATATACACACACACACACACTCAATTACACTCACACAGACACTCTTGCATGCATGCACAGGCACATACGCACACACTTACTCTCATACACGCACTCACACACCTGTACACACACACTCAGACGCACATGCACACACACACACTCAATTACACACACACAGACACTCATGCATGCATGCACAACTACATACACACACACAGACTCTCATGCACGCACTCACACACCTGTACACACACACTCAGACGCACATGCACACACACACTCAATTACACACACACAGACACTCATGCATGCATGCTCAAGTACATACACACACACAGACTCTCATGCACGCACTTACACACTTGTGCACACTCACTCACACACTCAATTACACTCGCACAGACACTCTTGCATGCATGCACAAGCACATACGCATACACATACTCTCATACACGCACTCACACACCTGTACACACACACTCAGACACAGACGCACATGCACACACACACTCAATTACGCACACACAGACACTTGCATGCATGCACAGGCACATAGGCATACACCTACTCTAATACACGCACTCACACACCTGTACACACACACTCAGACGCACGTGCGCACACACACTTAATTACGCACACACAGACACTTGCATGCATGCACAGGCACATAGGCATACACCTACTCTAATACACGCACTCACACACCTGTACACACACACTCAGACGCACGTGCACACACACACACTCAATTACGCACACACAGACACATGCATGCATGCACAGGCACATAGGCATACCAATACTCTCATACATGCACACACACATGTATGCATGCACTTACTCTTGCACTCACACTCACTCATGCTCGCACACACACACTCAATTACTCACCCACTCACTCTCTCAGTCATATACACACACACACACACCACATAATATAGATAATAGAATAATAACGTATAAACTCCATAAATCAACATTGACAGAATGTTGTGATCTCCAGCTGATCTTGTATGCGCTGATGCTGTGTGTGTCTCTCTCTCTCCGTCCGCTGCAGGTGTTCGCTCTTCAGGGTGAGTCTCGACTGAAGAAAGACGAGCAGATGGTGCATCATAAACTCCCTCCATACGTGCAGCACATGGACCGACTGGGAGACACTGAGCTGTGAGACACTCAAACACACTGCTTCAGTACACTATTACACAAATAATCCTGACATGAGTGGAGAAACCATGGAGCCAGATCAGCCTCAGATCTGTAAATTGTGCATTAACGAAATGTATGTGTTGATGTTTGGTGTGTTTTCTCAGAGATCTGGTGTCCAGTCAGAGGAACGTCAACATGGCCACTCCATCCAGAAACTTCTTCTCCACTTTCCTGCCTCAGGGCCGCCGGGCTCCTGGCAGAACAGCCCCGGGGCCACAGTCGTCCCCCACACAGAGCGCACTCGGGCGGAAGGACGCCGCCGCTGCCATGCAGGTACATCCAGCTAGAGGTCTGCATTCCTGCGGCTGTCCCGCGGGCGCCGCAGGACCCGACCAGATTTCTACGGCGCGGGAATAAATTTCCAAATAAATCGCGAGAGCGGTCGGTAACGGGTTTAATTTGGGACGGGAGCGGGCTGTCTAGCAATATCGCAGATATTGCTATGCGAATGAGAGAGAGAGAGAGAGAGAGAGAGAGAGCGCTTTGCCTGTGTGTGTGTGTGTGTGTGTGCTTGTGTGTGTGTATGTTAGTGCGCGTGCGTGCGAATGAGAGGGAGAGAGCTTTCCCAGATAGCAAAATACAATCGGGCCAGTTCCGGCTAGATTCTTGCCTGCCGGAGACTTACCACTCAGCCTGGCTCCGGCTGCCGGACTCCGGATGCTTGTGGACTCACTGTGGACTCACGAATCAATCGGGCCAGATGCAGCGGCCGTAAGCGAGCCAACGCTGCCGCATCCTCACGGACCGCGCCGGAATCGGCCCGAGAGTAATGTGCGCTGCGGCCCGGAGCTGGCGCGACTCAGTATTTATAAACCTTTATATAAAACCTTTTGGTATTACATTGGTACTTGATGCATGGTATTACAAGCCTTTGAGTTGATATAACAGCAAACGCCTGTGTGTCTGCTTGGTGCTTGTGTGTGTGTTAGTGCGTGCGCGCGTATGAGAGAGAGAGATTTGTCTGTGTGTGTGTGCTTGGTGCTGTGTTTGTGTGTGTTTATACAGACAGCTTGGCTGTCTGGACTGTATAGCTGGGGGATTTTCGGTTTTGTTCTCCCCCGCTCTTTAGCGGGATCGGGCACGGCGGCCAGAAAACGGGGCGGGTCGGGCAGCGGGACAATGAATTCTTAATGTAAGCGGGAGCGGTCGGGTTCGGGCTAAAACCTGGCGGGTGCGGGCGGGAGCGGGATTCAAAATTTAGTCCCGCGCAGATCTCTACATCCAGCCATATCACCCTGCAGCCCATGAGTGGTTACTCACCGAAGCTAAGCAGGACTGAGCCTGGTCAGTACCTGGATGGGAGACCACATGGGAAAACTAGGCTGCTGTTGGCAGTGGTGTTAGTGAGGCCAGTAGGGGGCGATCAAATTGTGATCAACAGCATTCTGTATAGGTCCCAATGCCCCAGTATAGTGAAGAGGACACTATACTGTCAGTGAGCGCCATCTTTCGGATGAGACGTTAAACTGAGGTCCTGACTCTCTTTGGTTATTAATAATCTCATGGCACTTCTGGTAAGGAGTAGGGGTGTATCCTGGCCAAATTCCCTCAATTATGGCCTCCTAATCATCCCCATCCACTCAGTTGGCTCTGTTATGGTCTCTCCACTCCCCCAATAGCTGGTGTGTGGTGAAGCACTGGAGCTGTTGTCCTTACTACTTGCCCTTACTTACTACTTACAGCAACAAGACTCCATTATGCTCTATTTGTTTACTTGCAGTCCTGTTTACATCATTTTCCTGCTAATCGGATGATTTCTCTGTCTTGTTTTCAGTCTTCGAAAGCAAAAGATAAAGAGGTGAAGCCGCCCAGTGTTTCCAGCATGACGGCAGAGTTGTCCACGTCTCATCCTCGACAGAGACGGCATCAAGACCACGAGAAGGAGAGGAAAGAGCTGTTCTCCAAACACGCCGCGCAGGTCAGAGAAAACAACCAGTGCACACGAGTAGTACTAAATACACAGTGGAATGAACCACCAACTATTTCAGCATATGCTTTACACAGCAGATGCCCTTTCGGCTGCAACCCAGTACTGGGAAACACCCATACACACTCATTCACACCCACACACACACATACACTACGACCAATTTAGGTCATCAATTCCCCTATAGCGCATGCGTTTGGACTGTGGGGGAAACCAGAACACCCGGAGGAAACCCACGCCAACACGGAGAACATGCAAACTCCACACAGAAACACCAACTTACCTAGCCGAGACGCGAACCAGCGACCTTCTTGCTGTGAAGCAACAGTGCTAACCATTGAGCCCACTCTACATGTATTTTGTATATTATTTATCCACTTACTGCTTATATTTGCACTTTGGTTAGATGTAATAACGGCATTTTGTTACCCATAATGACAGTAATGTTTAATCTAATATAATGTGTGTGTGTGTGTGTGTGTGTGTGTGTGTGTGTGTGTGTGTGTGTGTGTGTGTGTGTGTGTGTTTCAGGGTTCAGAGAAGAAAACTGATTCAGATCCAGACACTCAGACCGAAGCTCCTCCTGATCAAACAGACTCAGCCAATCAGACGCGAGTGTGTGATGTGGGCGGAGCCGGAGCAGAGCAGCCCTTTATAAAGCTGAGTCAGGAAGAGTACGGAGAGCATCACTCCTCCATCATGCACTGCAGGTACAATCAGAAAGAACAATCAGAATTAAGGTCAATATTATTAGCCCCCTTAAGCAGTATAGTTTTGAATTGTCTCCAGAACAAACCACTGTTATACAATGACTTGCCTAATTACCCTAACTTTACCCTAATTACCCTAGTGAAGCCTTTACATGTCACT
Organism: Danio rerio; assembly: GCF_052040795.2. Taxonomy (NCBI): domain Eukaryota; kingdom Metazoa; phylum Chordata; class Actinopteri; order Cypriniformes; family Danionidae; genus Danio; species Danio rerio. The sequence goes on from NC_141041.1 coordinate 2,072,058, forward strand.
TTAAGCTGAAGTGTCTTGAAGAATATCTAGTCTAATATTATTGACTGTCATCATGGCAAAGAGAAAATAAATCAGTTATGAGAGATGAGTTATTAACACTATTATGATTAATAATGTGTAATTAAACATACTTTGCTCTGTTGGACATCATTTGGGAAATGTGTTGTGGATATGTGTGTGTTATTGTATTTGTTGTGTTTGTTTTGTGTGTTCAGGGTGGACTGCTCCGGCAGACGGGTGGCCAGTCTAGATGTGGATGGGGTGGTGAAGGTTTGGGCCTTCAATCCCATCATGCAAACCAAAGCCACTATCATGTCCAAATCTCCTCTGCTGTCTCTGGAATGGGCGGCAAAACCTGACAGACTGGTAAAACACTGTTAAAAAATCAGCAAAGCCCCGTTTCAGAACCACTTTGTTTTTATTATTGTTGCAAATTGTACAGCAAAGAATAATCAACACGGCAAGGAACATTCACACATTAAAATATAAACAAATTAATTAAATAATTTAAATAAATAAATAAACAAACAAAATAAACTTTAACTTAATGCAATTTAATTTGAATTAAATAAAATAAAATAAAATACTTTGAACAAAACAACAACAAGAAGCAGGGTCCGATACAAAAAGCCATTTAGTTTTCATCAGATTTAAAAAAATCTGGTGAACTTTCACTTTAAATATGCTCAAAATACATATGAATGTACTTTTTAATATTATAATTCAATTATATTAATGTTTCATGGCTCTTAATTAATAAGTATTTACACCTCAATTGTTAAGTGTTAGTATGATTTTCATGTTTTTTCATGTTACTTTTTCTTAAATTTCAATTTCAAATTTTAAATTTCATTAAAAACAGTTAAAGAAAAATGAACAGTTTTCTGTGTGAATAAATTGTAAAGTGGAATTTATTTGTGTGACTTAAAGCTGATATTTCTCAGCGTCATTACTAATGTCTAAAGTCACAGGATGCATCAGAAATCATTATAATGTGATGATTTGATACCCGGGAAACATTTCTGAATATTATTTTTAGTAGAAGCTGTTATTACTTAAATCTCAGTATTATTTGATGAATAGAAACTTCAAAAGATCAACATTAATTTAAATGTTTTATTTTTCTTAACTGATTTATTTTTCAAATTCAAAATTCAAATGTCCTGTGTCTTTTCAAATTCAAACTTTAACCGTTTTTACCGTTTCCTTTTAAATTCAAAATTTAAATGTCCTAACTGTTTCTTTTCAAATTCAAAAATGTAAATGTCTTAACTGTTTCCTTTTAAATTCAAAATGTAAATGTCTTAACTGTTTCTTTTCAAATTCAAACTTTTACATTTGTTAACTGTACTATTTTAAATTAAAAATTGTACATTTCTTATCCATTTCTTCTAATCAGCTGAACGTATCTCTGAAGATCACAATATATATATATATATATATTATATATATTACATGTCAATATGAACAAAAGTGTATCTAATGCTCCAGTATTAATACACATGAGTATTAAGGTGTTTTTTATGTGGTGTTTTTATAGTTGTTGCTAGGCAGTGGCGTCGGCACAGTGAAGCTTTATGACACGGATGCCAAAAAGTGCCTCTATGAGATGACCATAGATGACGTTCACCCACGGTGAGTCCTCAAATATTATATTATAATATTATATTTGTTAGGAAAAATACAACTTTAACAAAGAGAGAACAATCAAGAGAAACAAACAATAGATATATTCACATTTTTGTAATATTGTGATGCAGTTCTTAGAGAAATATAATATTAAATGAGAAAACAGTGGGTGTGGCTTGGTTTCTTCTACTGCGAGCTGATTGGATGTAGTAAAGTAGGCATTGCATTCAGAAAGATGCGTGAAAGGGTTTGAGGAGAGTTATTACACCCCAACAGACTCCTCCTCCTCACCATTTCTGTTTGATGTCTAAATTGACAGTTGGAGGGGCGTGGTTAAGTATGTTAGCCACACCTACTGCCTCAGACAGAACTAATCTGTGAATTGAATCCAAAACAAAGTGCATTTTCAGTTTCGATTAAAGATTACAAAGGCAAACTGTCTTTTCGTCCTTAATGACACACACAGAGGAATTGTTCACAACAGATTTAGCAATGTGAGCGAACAAAATCCCTATGCTTAGATTTGATGTCATGTGTACTTTAAAGTGTGTGCTGAGTGAAATGAAGGTAAATGTGTGCAGGATCCTGTCTCTGGCCTGTAGCCCGAGCGGGACGTCATTCGTTTGCTCTGCCGCGGCTCATTCTGGTGCGGTGATGGAGAGCGAAACTCGAGGATCTGCTCCTGTTTCTGGTCAGTTACTGCTTTGGGACACCAAGACTGTCAAACAGCAGGTACTGAAGCTCAGATGCACTCAAATACCTATTTTCCCTGTGTCTATTTTAGCAGACATTGCATGTTTTGGTATGTGTTTTGCTCCCAGAGCATTTCACCAAATCTAAATATACAGATTATGTGCTTTACCCAGGGTTAAATGCTCCCAGTGGGAGTTTCAAACACATTTTACATGACATTTATTGCCATGTAGCAGATAGTTAATCTCAGATTTTGAACATAAAATAACTTGCAGATGCTTTAAAGATGAAAGTCAGAACTGTGATTCTGTGCAAACCAACAACATCAGTCACTCAGCAGCTAATTAATAATCTTCAAGAGCTATAACCAGAGGTGGATAATAACGAGTTACATTTACTTTGTTACATTTACTTGACTAAAATTGTTGGGTAACGTCTACTTTTTGAATACATTCAAAAATGTGTACTTTTACTCAAGTAAATTATAAGAGAGTAATCAGTACTCTTACTTCGCTACATTTGGCGGCGTGCTCCGTTACTGTCAAATGATGATAAATATGATCCATATGGCGCCACATTGGAGAGGTTGTGAGGTTGCTATAGAAACACATCTCCCGCTTTCGGTGAGAGCGTGCGCCGCCTTTTTTGGAATATTGACTGAAGTTTAAGAAGACGTGCGAGTTTATACTGCTGTCCCGCCATGTCGCCATCTGCGGTTCCGAGAAGGACGGTCACGCTGTCTGTGCAGTGAGTTTATCAGACCAGATCACCCGGCCTCAAGTTCAGTCTATAGTTTTACTCCAAGATGTCAACAAGAATAGTTTCATAAGGAACTTACATCGCAACATATTCCTGAATGACAGCTCAAACCTGAAAAAACACATATTAATCTTATTAATACCTTATTACCTTATTAATAGTAACTATGGGATAACTAAAGAAACTGCTGTTTAATGGAATAACTGATTAGCCCTGCTCATTACATATTTAAAACATAAAATTATATATATATATATATATATATATATATATATATATATATATATATATATATATATATATATATATATATATATATATATAATTATTATTGTTATTATTATTGTTGTTATTATTATTATTATTATTATTATTGTTATTATTATTGTTGTTATTATTATTGTTGTTGTTATTATTATTGTTGTTGTTATTATTATTATTATTAACAGAAAGAACATTTTATCAACACATTTCTATAGTTTTAATAACTAATAACATAACTAATAACTTATTTTATCTTTGCCATGATGACAGTAAATAATATTAGACTAGATATTTTTTAAGATACTAGATATTTTTCAATTGATATTTAAGGCTTAACCAGGTTCATTCAACAAGTTAGGGTATTTGCAAATCATTAACTATGGTTTGTTCTGTATAGCTTAACGGGCTAATAATATTGACCTTAAAATGGCTTCAAAACTACTAAAAACTGCTTTTATTCTAGCTGAAATAAAACAAATGAGACTTTCTCCACAAGAACAAATATTATAGCAAATACTTTGAAAAATTCCTGAATCTGTTAAACAACATTTGGGAAATATTTACAGGAATATTTCACAGGAGGGCGAATAATTTGGCCTTCAACTAAATATATATTTATGTACTTTTTTACTTTAACTCGAGTAACTTTTAACATTGTTACTTTTACTTGAGTAAAAATTTCTTTTAATACTTGTACTTTTACTTGAGTATAGATTTTGGATACTCTACCCACCCCTGGCTATAACCTGTATTCATTAGATTAAAAGTCTTTAGCATTTTGTTGGGAGTGTGGTGGCTGCTGTTTAAATGTTTCTATCACGTCGAACAATTTCATTCATTCATTTTCCTTCAGCTTAGTCCCTTTAATGAACCACCAACTATGTTTTACACAGCGGATGCCCTTCCAGCTGCAACCCAGTACTGGGAAACACCCATACACACTCATTCTTACACACACACTCATACACTACGGCTAATTTAACATGCAAACTCCACACAAAAATGCCAACTGACCCAGCCGAGGATTGAACCAGCGACCTTTTTGCTGTGAGGTGACAGTGCTAACCTATGAGCCACCGTGCCGCTGATAGTAACTGTAAATCATATACAACACAAATTTAAAATGTAATTGGCTACATTACTGCTTTCCCCAAAAAAGTCATCAGAATACAGTAACGCCTTACACCCGACTCTGATGATGGCTGTGTTGTGTTTGTGTTCAGCTGCAGTTTGCGTTAGAGCCAGGTCCAGTCGCAATAAACTGCACAGCGTTTAACCACAACGGAAACCTGCTGGTGACGGGAGCGGCGGACGGGATGATTCGACTGTTCGGTAAGAAGAAATGTAATTAATAATGCTCTTCAAAAGTCTTCAATTTGACCGGTCCGTCTTAGTATATGATGTAGCTACAGACAGGGCCGGAGCAAGCTGAACTGCAGCTCTAGGCAGAGGACGATCACGCCGCCCTCAACCCCAATGTGAAAACGAAAGTGACCGGTTATGAAAATGAAGTGAGGTGTGGCGGACCTCTTTTCCAGCGCACTATGCACGGATATAACTGAGGACACGCGGGTGCTGAGGGAGGGAGGGAGGTGTCGCGGACACTGCGCTCTCTATTCTGCCGACCTATGTGCGGATATAACTTAGGAAGCGCGGGTGTCGCAGACCTCAATTCTGCCGCCCTATGCACGGATATAACTGAGGACACGCGGGTGCTGATGGAGGTGTCGCTGACGCCGCCCTCTCTATTCTGTCGTCTATGCGCGAATATAACTGAGGACGCGGGTGGTGAGGGAGGTGTCGCGGACACAACTGAGGACGCGAGTGGTAAGGGGGGTGTCGCGGATGCCGCCCTCTCTATACTGCCGCCCTAGGCGGCCGCCTAGGTCGCCTCTATGGACGCGCCAGCCCTGGCTACAGAAGAGTCAAGCTTTTCATAAAAAAATGAGATAAACACTTACAACTCTTACATGGTCGCCCACTGAAGCTAAGCAGGGCTGCACCTGGTCAATACCTGGATGGACCACATGGAAATACTAGGTTGCTGCTGGAAGTGGTGTTAGTGAGGCCAGCAGGGGGCGCCGCTGGCTTTCGGATGAGACGTTACACCGAGGTCCTGACTTTCTGTGGTTGTTAAAAATCTCAGGATGTCCTTAGAAAAAAAATGTAGGGGTTTAACCCCGGCATCCTGGCCAAATTTGCCCACTAGCCTCTATCCATCATGGCCTCCTAACCCTCCCCATATCACTCTGTCTCCTCTCCACCAATCAGATGGTGTGCGGTTTGGCGCAAAATGGCTGCCAATCGCGTCATCCAAGTAGATGCTGCACACTGGTGGGGGATGAGGAGATTCCCATTTGAGTGTCCAGAAAATCGCTATAAAAATGTAATAAATTATTGTTATTATTATTACTGGTCTAATCTGATTATATGATCTATGCTAAGCTAAGCTAAAAGTGTGTCTGCAGACATTGAGATTGGCTGAATGCATTCAAAATAGGGTTTATAATACTATTTAAGTAATACTATTTAACTCTAGGAGAGGTGTAAAATGAGCCTATTTACAAAATAAGTACCTGAAACCTGGTGTAATTGGGGCGTCAGTAATATTCAGCCAATCTCTGGGTCCACAGGAGCACTTTTAGCTTAGTTTAGCTTAGCATAGCCCTGCAGAAAAATCCAGCTTAAACCAGCCTAGGCTGGTTGGCTGGTTTTAGCTGGTCAACCAGGCTGGTTTTAGATGGGTTTTGGCCATTTCCAGGCTGGTTTCCAGCCATTTCCAGCCTGGTCTTAGCTGGTCAGGCTGGAAAATGACCAGCTAAATCCAGCTAAAACCAGCTTGACCAGCCTGGTTTAAGCTGGACATAGCTGGTTTTGGCTGGGCTCCCAGCCTGGCTAGGCTGGTCAAGCTGGTTTTAGCTGGTCATCTCCCAGCCTGACCAGCTAAGACCAGGCTGGAAATGGCTGGAAACCAGCCTGGAAGTGGCCAAAACCCCTCTAAAACCAGCCTGGTCGACCAGCTAAAACCAGCCAACCAGCCAAAGCTGGTTTAAGATGGATTTTTCAGCAGGGAGATCAGGGTTATTTAAAGTCTAAGACAGTGGGCCTCCCTTTTGACACAACTTATCCATTGGCGCCCCCCTCCTCCCAAACACGCACGCACACACACACTACACACCACACACACACACATATATATATATATATATAAAGACAGACAGATGTCAGACTGTTAACTCACTTTTATCATCATTTGCATGAAAGTGCAATTATTTACAGAGTAATAACAAGTATTTTAATATGACGTTTTTAAAACTAGATTTTAAAACAGATCCAAGAACTGTCCATCCCAGTCAAAACAGTCGAAGTTTAGCGGGTCTCATGCTGTCATTAGCCAAAATATCTTGACAAACCACACATAAAGGTCATGGTTCCTCAGCTGGTCCTGTCCACGTAAATCCTAAACTCAAAAACTGATCATCATATCGTCGTCTTTTGGGTTTAAGCCCTGAACTTGAAGGCTTTGAATCGGGGCGTCTCAGAAACCGATCCATTGTATTAGCAGGCATATACCTGTATTGGCGGGCTTGCCAAACAGAAACGAATTCACAGCTATGGCCTTCTGGGTAAAAAAGGTTTTCTTATTTTAGACGTATTATTTTTTTAGCTTTGTTTAATTAAAACGTTTAAATATAATAAAAATACATTTTGTATAATTAAACTTAATAATTATATTTTTATTATATAGTATTTTTCCCGCGCCTCCCCTGACATGCTCTGGCGCCCCCCAGGGGAGGCGCGCCTCACACTTTGAAAACCCCTAGCATAGATCATTGAATTGAATTAGACTGTTAGCCTCTCACTCAAAAAATGACCAGAGTTTCAATAATTTTCCTATTTAAAGCGTGACTCTTGGGTAGTTACATCATGTACTAAGAGCCAGGGTTTCTGCAGGTTTCATCAAGTCATTTTAAGAGCATTATTAATAAAATTTCAGACTTACACAGGGCTAAACGCTGAGGATTAAAAAATAATGATTATGTTTTTGTGCAGATATGCAGCGCTATGAGAGCGCGTTGAGCTGGAAGGCTCATGATGGTGAAGTGTACAGTGTGGAGTTCAGCTATGATGAAAACACCGTCTTCAGCATCGGAGAGGACGGAAAGGTGATGGGAAATATTGTTCTCTGTGCACTTTCCTTCCTGAATGAATCAACTCTTTTGAACAAATCACTTTATTGAACCATTTAACGAATTTAAGACAGAGACTTGCGCCACCTACTGGTGGTTTTTGTGTTATATTGATTAAACCATGAAATACAATAGATGCCCAACAAAATAAAGTGAATAATGTAAAGATTTTTTGGACAGTGTCACAGATTACAACCCTAATAATTTGTCATTTAATATGGACTAATAAACAGCTAGTAATAGTTGTTTAATAGCTAATTACAGCTTTTTATTAATTTATGTATATAATATATATATAATTAATCACATAGGTTTCTATTGAAATGAATCAAATGTGCCTGTGAAGAATGTGATTCAGTGATTCAGTTCATTTGCATCGTCATGTTTGTTTCCTAACATGTCAGTGTTGGCATTAGCAGTGTTTTAATCAGTGTGTTGTGTTCAGTTTGTTCAGTGGAATATCCACCGCTGTGGTGTGAAGCAGTCCGAGTACTCGCTTTCCCAGGATGCTGTGGGGCCGTTTGTTCTATCAGGATACAGCGGATATAAACAGGTTCAGGTTCCCCGCGGTCGACTCTTCGCTTTCGACTCTGAGGGTCAACATGTGCTGACCTGCTCCAGCACTGGAGGAAACATCTACAGGGTAAAAAACACAGTAAACTACTGTCACAGTGAATCGACTCTTTTTGAACGAATCACTTGAAACATCTACAGGATAAAAACCCAGTAAACCCAGTTCTGCTTTACACACGAGTCTAATTCAACTAGGGTTTTTTTGCTTGAATCAAAAATAAAATATTTCCTTAATTAATAATATCCACACAAAAAAATGTTTGCAGAAATGTAAAAACTGCTTTTATTCTAGCCGAAATAAAACAAATAAGACTTTCTCCAGTTGAAACAAATATTTTAGGAAATACTGTGAAACATTCCTTGCTCTGATAAACATCATTTGAGAAATATTTAAAAAAGAAAAAATAATCCAAAGGACGGCGTATAATTTAGAATTTTGCTTTATATATAATAGTATGTAAATATATATATATATATATATGATCAATATCACACGAGTAGCAGTGCGATGTGGCTGTATATCAGCACTGGTGGGAGGTGTGTGTTGGTCAAGGCCAAAGGCCAAAGTCCCGGATCGTTTGAGAAGTGTGAGTGCGCTGAATCGGGCTTAAGCACAAAACGTACACTCAGTTACGTACACTGAGTACAAAACGTGCCAAAGCCTGAAACTGAAAGCGAGACGTGACTTTTAAGGGGCTGTTTCATATGGATTTATTAATCATTCTTACTGTTCAGTGAACGCAAACTGCCGTAGTTTATTAAAGACGAGAACTGCTCACTGCACCACAGCTGCGCGCCTTCAGCAGACCTCCTCATTCCTGCAGCACGAGAGCTTCATGATTGTTTATGAGCGCCAAAAGTGGCGGATCTGTTCGGCGAAATATCTGGCTGCATGTCCCCGCATCACTAAGGACTGTTTGGCGAAATATTTGACTGCATATCTAACGACTGAACAATATAACTAGAGAAATCTCCTCTGTGCTGCTGAGTGAGAGAGCGCTTCTCACTGAACAGCGCAGCAGTGATGACGTAAGCGTGCCGAAGCCCGTTTGTGGTGTGAGTGCGGGCCGTCGGGGGAGACGAGAGGGGGGACGAGCGTGCTTTGGCCCGGTTCGAGGCAACTGTACCTAGTGTGAGTACGGCCTTAAGCAGGTCGCACACCAGCGCCACGCAGCGCCATGTATTTTAAAATTCTAAACATAGGTTTCTATCAGGATACACACACCGGCGCCGCAAGTCGGCGGCTGTCGGCGGCGCCCGGCGACGGCTCAAGACGCAGTTCATTTTTCAGCCGCGCCACAGAGCGCCATCTGATTAGTTTCATGTTGAATATCATTCGAATGTGCGCGTCTAGTGTGCGATACTTTAAACTGTCATGTACGCGCCGTGTCGCGGCGCCGAGCGGCGCTTCTGGTGTGCGACCTGCTTTAGTGTCCCACCAGTGACGCTATGCAGCCACATTCGCAATGCTACGAGTGTGATATTGCGTTTATACAACAGTTCAACGGCGTAATCGTGTATATAAATAAGGAAATCAAGCACAGTTTTAAAATCATTTTGTAGGGGTGTCACGATTTCGATTTTTTTATCGAAATCGATCGAAATTTATGCTCAATTTCGATAATCGAATCAAAAAATAGAATCGTCGATGCTGCCACGCCCCCATGTCACGTCTGCTTGGCTTGCCAAGCGGGAAAAAACAGGCTTGTTGAAGTGCTTGTTAAACTGCAGACGCAGGAGACCCATCGACAGAACTTAAACCCTCTCCTCTTTCAATGAAATCGCCGGTGTGGAAGCATTTTGGACTTCCAGTGAGTTATGTTGACAATGTTCGTGTTGTCGACAAAAAAAACAACACAGTTTTGCAAGCTCTGCTATGTACGTATTAGGGTTCCTCCGCCCCGCCCCCGTTGCAAATCCGCTCCCGAAAAGTGCACACTCAGGTCCTGTTTACACTGGCTTTGTTTTTAAATGGCATTTTAGAACGACAACGAATTTACATCCACAGTGGCGTGTAGCATTTATGAGCAGCTCTCCTTCCTCTCTACCTCTGACATACACACACACACACAGACGCACTCACAGCCATGGGCTCGAGACAGCAGGTTCAGGCAGTCAGAGTATCAGTAGACTGCTTCAATCTTTCACTCACTTGTACTTAGTCATTTTAACGAACACCTCAGATACTGTTGGCTGGGCGTCTTTTTTTTACCGATGCCATTATACCGACACAGATCACTGCCTATTCACGAGTCCTGCAGAAAAAGTGATTGACAGGTGGTAATTATGTGTGTATCTTGCCTTTATTCATTTACTGTATGATTTGTTTATGGGTAAAACAAAGACCATGCAGGTCAGGTAGTTTAAACGGTAGGCTACAAATAATTAATTGGTCATTAATTATTTATTCATAATCGAAAATCGAATCGAATCGTGTCTTTAGAATCGAAAATGTAATCGAATCGAGGATTTGGAGGATCGTGACACCCTTAGCATTTTGTATGAGGAACTACTTTCTTCCTCCACTCATTCACATCTGCAGCTGACGTCAGATCAGCAGAAACCAATGATCATTCACCAACAGCACTGTAGAGTGTTTGAGTGATTCTCTAGCGTAATGTCTAAAGTAAAGACAAAACAGCTGATTTTGCTCACATTTTAAGATTATAAGGCTGATCAGCATGAAATGCCATCAGTCTATAGAGATATTTTTAATTATTGAGATAATAATTAACCCCGAAAAATCCAAAGCAAAGCAAACACTAGCAGATTACTATGGTATAAATACAGCACTGAAACATACACAAGATAGAGATCAACTCAGAGTGTCACCTACATGATTAATAATGATCTGATCAGCTGGAGTTTGAAATACGCTGACTTCTTTTCCTCTAAGGGCTTATTATGCTGTCTCTGCCGCCATCTTGTGGCGAAACATCAACCGTCTTTGGTCTGCTCAGTGACAGGCTGATGTCCGGCGCTGAATCTCCAAAATTATAAATAATAAAATAGGCTCTATCCTTATAAATAAACTGCATAGTTGCAATCTAAACAACTACATTCTCGACTAAAAAAGACTCAGAAGTCCATTGTTGGCTTGTTTCTACTGAATGGTACGGTTCGGTTTGGTACGCTTTTATGTCCGTTTCTACCATCAAAAGGTACCTTAAAGCTAACCGTGCCGTACCACTTTTTGGGTACCCTTTGCAAAGGGTACCTAGCACGGCAAAAGGGTACCAAAAGGCATGGTTTAAGCCATGTTTAATTATTATCATCCCCTTTTGGACTATTCTGAACTCTGAATGACAGAATGACTCTCTAACAGAGGCTACATGTGCTGCTGAATATTACAGACACAGATGAGAGGTCTGCTTTGACTGTGGGCTGTATTTCCTGTTGTTTTTGAACCCAAATAAGCACTAAATGTCTGCTGTGTGTAGTTCTTCTGTACACTCAAAAAAAAATTGTTGAATGAACACGATTTAATCGTGGCACCCTTTATGCATCTAATCCAATCAAGTAAACCTGAACTGCTTTGAACATGTTGTATGAACACAAAGCACATTTGTAGATAAAACATGGTTTCAATATGTCAGTCTAACTTCTTTGCAACTAATTGACTCAAAATGTTTGTATTGTGTTATTCTAATTAAAATGATTCTAATTTACTCAATGTAACACTAAAGCTTTACTTTAACAAAATTACGTCTTGTTAAATCAGCTAGTAAATTTCTTGTTCAATATTGTTGTTTAAATTACATTTTTTAAATGACAATACTATGAAGCAAGATTTCAAATTAAGTAATTCAACACAAAAAGGACAGAAAACATGTTATATATATATATATATATATATATATATATATATATATATATATATATATATATATATATATATATATATATATATATATATATATATATATATATATATACATACAGTTGAAGTCAGAATTATTAGCCCCGTTAAATTATTAGACCGCTTGTTTATTTTTTCCCCAATTTCTGTTTAAGGGAGAGAAGATTTTTTCAACACATTTCTAAACATAATAATTTTAATAACTCATTTCTAACAACTGATTTATTTTATCTTTGCCGTGATGACTGTAAATAATATTTTAAATGATATTTTTAAGACACTTCTATACAGCTTAAAGTGACATTTAAAGGCTTAACTAGGTTAATTAAATTAACTAGGCAGGTTAGGGGAATTAGGCAAGTTATTGTATAACAGTGGTTTGTTTTGTAGACTATCAAGAAAAAATATAGCTTAAAGAGGCTAATAATTTTGTCTCTAAAATGGTTCATAAAAAATTCAAAACTGCTTTTACTCTAGCCAAAATAAAACAAATAAGACTTTCTCCAGAAGAAAAAATATTATCAGACATACTGTAAAAATGTCCTTGCTCTGTTAAACACCATTTGGAAATTATTTAAAAAAGAAGAAAAAAAATCGAAGGGGGCTAATAATTCTGACTTCATCTGTATATATATATATATATATATATTTCTTTTATTATAGCCTTTAGCAGGCACCAATCACATTTAAACAAATTTCTTCTATAATATTCTGATACAAAATGTTTTATAATCTCCAAAATTGTAATATGTAATATAAAATGTATAAGAAACATTTAGCCAACAAAATAACCTTGGCTCTTAAGAAAACTGATCCCCAAGCAATACCTGTAGGACGTTAACATAATTTTTTTACCAATTGAGTTTAAACAGCTTTCTTCACTTTGGTACTCCTATTCAAAATGTAAAAGTATAAAATGTATAGGAAACATTTAGCCAACAACATAACATGCATAACATTCAAGCTCTTGGGAAAACCAATTCCCAAACTGTGCCGGAAACACGCCGTGATACTTCTTCTTGTTGTTTTCGTATGGTGACATCCAAACGCACTACCGCCACCTACTGATATGCGCGAAGTGACTCTCCAGAGTGAGAGTTGTCGATTTGAAGCGTCTCAGTCTCATTGAATCAACATGTTCTGATCAAATTCATTTGATTATTTCTTGATTCAGTTTCAAATAACATGAATTAATCATTTAACATACGTAAACTTGATTTGTTCTTTTTAATCTGACAAATTTTTATTTTGTAAATCCAATACATGCCTAGTTGATTTTTTTGAGTGAGTTGGTAACATATCAGAGACTGTAAGGGGCTGTATGTGTTCATATATTTATTTATTTTATAGAATCGCAGACGTTACAGTAGCCTATTGCACACTGTCATTGATCTGCAGTTATAATCATATCATGTTCATAGAAAGGTTATGAACATTTATAAACAAGTATTTCTGTGTATAAAGCATCTGTGTAGTGAGAAGTGCTGCTCATGTGATATGTGAACGACCCGTACGGCTTTAGTTTGAGCAAGATTTCCTCGAGTAAGAATGACATCAGAAACTTTCTGTCGTACACCATGCCCACCAAAAGGGTATCATTGGTACCCTTTAGGTCAGGGGTGTCCAAACCCAGTCCTGGAGGGCCGGTGCCCTGCATAGTTTAGTTCCAACCCCAATCAAACACACCTGAATCAGCTAATCAAGCTCTTTCTAGGTATACAAGAAACTTCCAGGCAGATGTGTTGAAGGAAGTTGGAGCTAAACTATGCAGGACACCGGCCCTACAGGACCGAGTTTGGACACCCCTGCTTTAGGTAGTGGAAACGCAGGGCTGATAAAGGTGACCCGTACTGACCCGTACTGTACCAGTCAGTGTAAACGGGCCAAAAGTTGTCCAACAGACATAAACCTTTCATCAAAGTTGTCCTAAAAATATTAAACACCCATAAAAAACAACAACTTTATATATGTGTGTGTGTGTGTGTGTGTGTGTGTGTGTGTGTGTGTGTGTGTGTGTGTGTGTGTGTGTGTGTGTGTGTGTGTGTGTGTGTGTGTGTGTGTGTGTGTATATATGTGTGTGTGTGTGTGCGTGTATATGTATATGTATATGTGTGTGTGTGTGTGTGTGTGTGTGTGTGTGTGTGTGTGTGTGTGTGTGTGTGTGTGTGTGTGTGTGTGTGTGTGTGTGTGTGTGTGCATGCGTGCGTGCATGCGTGCGTGCATGTGTGTGTGTGTATGTGTGTATATGTGTGTGCGTGCGTGCGTGCGTGCGTGCGTGCGTGTGTGTGTGTGTGTGTGTGCGCGTGCGTGTTCAGAAACTGTTCTGGTAATGTACATGATCAAATTTCAGCTGATTTGTATTTTCTAGTGTGAATGTAAGCTACAATGTAAGTGTGTGTGTGTGTGTTCTTGTGCAGCTGAATAAAGCCGAAGCGGGTCTGGAGAGTGTTTTATCTCTGGCTGGTCATAAAGCTCCAGTGGTGACGGTGGACTGGTGCTCAGCCATGGACTGCGGGACCTGCCTTACTGCATCCATGGATGGAAAGATTAAACTCAGCACGCTGCTCGCCCAGAAACCCTGAGCTCTGGAAATATAGAAGTATAGTGGAGGTCAAATGTAGCTATTTGGAGCCCATGAGGAAGAAGATTATGAAGATGATGATGCTGTGATTTAAAGGGACAGTTCACCCTTTACTTTCCGCTTACTCACTTGTTTTTTCTGTTGAAAAGAAAAGAAGATATTTTGAAAAATGTAACACTTTACAATAAGGTTGTGTTAGTTAATGCGTTTACTAACAACAAACAATGATCGATACATTTATTACAGTATTTGTTCATGTCAGTTGATGATAATACAATCATTTATTGTTATTAATCTTAGCTCTCAATATTAAAATGTCAATAATGCATTAGTAAATGTTGAACTAGGATTAATAAATGCTTAATAAATAAACGTATTGTTTATTATTAGTTTGTGTTAGTAAATGCATTAACTAGTGAAACCTTATTGTAAAGTGTGACCTTGAAAACTGTCAGAAGCCATTGAGATCTGGAGTAGGAACATTAAATATATTAAAGTCAGTGGTGTTGAAGCCTGTTTATAGTAAGATAAGAAGAAAAATCATACCATAAATGAAATTATAGCTTGGCATGTTGAAATTATAAGATTAAATGTCAGAATTATTATTTAATATATAATTAAGTGTCTAAATGTGACTGCATACATTTTTCAAAATTGATTAATGTAATGAAATTTGAAGTCTTTATAAGCAAGTTATTAAATCATAACCTGAAAATGATATTAAAAAGTGAATTTGATTTCTGTAATATAAAATATATTCTAAAATAAATATGTATTTATATTTGTAAATATATATATATTTATTATGCAATATTTTTTTCTTGAGTTAATGATTCAATAACTCGCTTATGAATATGTCGTGTTTCATTATATTATTATTTTTTGCTATATTAGTTATGCACATTAGTGTACAAACATTTATTATTCTTTTCTGGAAAATATTTATTTAGATTATTTTGTAAAATTAGTGTCGCCAAATGTTTGTCGCCAGACTCGCCACCTATTGGCATAACAGTGCAATCGCTACAACTTTTAGAAGTCATACATTTGGATTTTGTAAAATGATATTAAAACGTTAATTTTTATAGTATAAAATATATTTAAAAATGTATATATATATATATATCTTAGTAAATATATATTTTATATTATAGAAATTAAATTAGTCTTTAAATTTAATTTTGAGTTAATGATTCAACAACTCGCTTATAAATATGTCATGTTTCATTAGATTGATCAGTTTTGAATTATTAATAATGCACATTAGTGAAATTAATTTGAAATTATTTATTATCTTATAAAAAATTGTGTTGCAAATTGTTTGTTGACACCTATTGGCATAACAATGCAATCACTACAACTTTCATATTCATAAAGTCATAATTTAGATTTTGTAAAATTATATTAAAAAAACATGGGTTTAATTCATATTATAAAATTTAAATTCATATTCATAATTAAATTTTGTGTTAATGATTCAATGACTCGCTTATAAATATGTCCTGTTTTATTAGATTAATTGTTTTTGACGCAGATTAGTGTGAAATTTTGAAATTATTTATTATTATATCTTAAAAATATTCACATTGTTTAGAAAAATTAGCAACAGACATTTAGATGGTTGTTTGTCACCACCTATTGACATTGCAAACACTACAACCTTTAGAAGTCATGATTTGGATTTTATAAGATTATATTAACAACATGAGTTTGATTTCTATAATACAAAATATATTCTACAATAAATAGATTATATATTTACAAACATAAGTATATATTTTAAATTATAGAATTTAAATTCATGTTTTTAATTTAATCTTGAGTGAATGATTCAATGACTCGCTTATAAATATGTTGTTTTATTAGATTAATCTTTTTTTATATTATTGGCTCACATTAGTGTGAAATTAATTAATATTATTATTAATATTATCTTGAAAGTAATCACATTATTTAAAAAAATTACTGACACACATTTAGATGGTTGTTTGTCGCCACCTACTGGCATAACAGTGCAATCGCTACAGCCTTTAGAAAATCATATTGTGATTTTGTAAAATATTAAAAACATGAATTTGATGTCCATAATATCAAATATATTATAAAATGAATATATATATAATTGTAAATATATATTTATAATTGTTAATATATAATATATTTTATATTATACAATTTAAATTAATGTTTTAATTTAATTTTGAGTTAATGATTCAATGACTCGCCTATAAATATATATGCAAAAATAGTCCTGTTTCATCAGATTAATCTTTTTTTTTATAATATTGACTCACTTTAGTATGAAATTAATTTGAAATTGTTTATTATTATTATTATTGTTATTATCTTGAAAATATTCACATTATTGTGTCATAATTTTAAATTAAAAGTCAGAACTTTTCATGTTATAATTTAATTTTCTTACCTGGCGAAAATGGGCTTACCATTGACTTCAATAGTAGGAAAAACAAAAACTAAGTTATTTTCTTCCCAACATTCTTCAAAATATCTTCTTTTGTGTTCAACAGAAGAAAGAAACACAAACACGTTTGGAATAAGTGAAGAAAGAGTGAATGAGTGGGGTGAACTGCCCCTTTAAGAAGAGTCTAACTCATGTCTCATGAACAAATGATGTTTTGACCATCAAAATAACAAGAAATCTGCATCAAATTCCTCAAAACAGATTCAGAAATATGATGTATTATGTTTTTTACAAAGCGTTTGTGTTGTTGTATGACGTCTGAGTGCATGTGGAAAAATGTTACTAACAAATGTTGAAAAACTTTGCGCGTCATTAAAGCGCTTGTTCACACAAAAATGAACATTTGCTCACTTTTAACTCTTCCTCAAGTGGTTATAAATGTCTTTCTTCTGTTGAACACAAAAGAAAATAGTTTAAAGGAAGTTAAAAACCTGTAACCATTGACTTGGATTGTTGTTAAAACAAATAGAAGTCAATGGGTACCGGTTTTCAGCATTTTTCAAAATATCTTCTTTTGTGCTTAACAGTGTTTTAAAACAAGTAAAGGGTGAATAAGCTATGCAAGAAGTTTAATTTGTGGGTGAACTACCGCTTTAATGTTCTTGCCCTTGTTAAATAGTGCTTATTTCTCACTCTTAAAAAGAACACGATTCAGCTTAACCAAGTATTTGAATGATGTGATGGAGATTTTTCCTGTATCTTGTTGTACTTAAAATAAATATGACTAGCTAATAAAATTATGCACACACACAAAAAGAGCTCTGTGTTAAAGTAATGATTGTGTTTGCATGGAGAAATCAAAACTCTTAACCGGCTCAATTATTAAGACGTGTTGACGCTGTTATTATCTTATTAATAGGCTGAGACTGATGACCAGTCAAGATGTGCAACAGAAAATGATCAAATTAAGGCTTTTCCTCCTTTTATTTTTTTATTAAGCATTTAATTTGAACATGCACAGTATTCAAAATGACCGACATTTCTTTAATTAACGAGAATACATGCAAATCTAGTCTAATGCAGGGGTCACCAAACTTTTTCCTGGAGGGCCGGTGTCCTGAATATTTTCCCTCCAACCCTAATCAAACACACCTGAAAGAGCTAATCAAGGTCTTACTAGGTATACTTGGAACAGCCAGGCAGGTGTGTTGAGGCAAGTTGGAGCTAGACTCTGTGGGGACACCGGCCCTCTAGGAACGAGATTGGTGACCCCTGGTCTAATGTGTCCAGACATAGTGTGATAGCTACTAAATTCATTTGATTTCCCAGTGATGCGTTGCAGCTGGAAGGGCATTCGCTGTGTAAAACATGTGCTGGATAAGTTGGCGATTCATTCCACTGTGGAATAATAAAGGGACTAGGCGGAAAGGAAATGAATGAATGAATTCATTTGATTTGACAAGTTGGCTTAATTACATGCATTAAATTTCCTCTAATATTTGTTCCTCTAGAGAAAGTCCTATTTGTTTTACTTCGGCTAGAATAAAAGCAGTTTTTAATTGTTTTTAAACCATTTTAAGGCCAATATTATTAGCCTCCTTAAAGGTTTAAGACACCCTCGAGTACTTATTTTGAGATTTTAACAGATAAGTGTGTGTTGAGCATCAGTTAGGACACTGTTAGCAGCTGTCGGCTTTAATTGTGGGGAAAGTTGGATAATTTTGCGCTTTTGTCAGCTCATTGCATCTGGTTTTAAAATCATTATTGAGGCGGGAACAGAATCAGTGACGTAGCGTGAATCTGCTAGTGGAGTGATGACACGTTGGTTTCTCATTATTATTCATAGCTGAGTTCTCCTATCCTATGAGAAGAGCCGGCTTCTTAATTATTCATAAGAGCATGTGCTGTCCACTGACATACCTGCCAAGCTGTGAGCCCTACTGACTAGGTGGGACCTCAGCCGGTGGACGTTGTCTTTTATTAGTTGAGCTCGTTACCATTCTTGGTGTGACTCTGGAGTCAGATCTGAGTTTCAACAGTCATGTCAAAGCAGTCAGTAAATCAGCATACTACCATTCAAAAACACTGCAGGAATCAGATGCTTTGTTTCCAGTGAAGACTTAGGGTGCTTTCACACCTAAACTTTTGTTTTGGAACGTGTCTCGTTTGGCCAGTTAGCGCTGTTCGATTGGCATATGTGAACAGGGCAATCGCGCTCTGTTCCGCGCCAAAGTAATCGCTCCGAGATCGCTTGAATGAGGTGGTCTCGGCTCGATTGAAACGAACCCTGGAGCGGTTCGATTGCAGTGAGAAAGCGATCCGATCCGAGCGCGGTTATATCACAGTGTTTATGGATATGTAACAGGCTTACGGCTATATGAAGAGAGAATTATGAGTAGGGCGGGAAGTTTCGCGAGTCTCCGGATGCCCGCAAACGAGTGACGATCTCCCGGTAATCTCGCGTCTCCCTCCCAGTCCTCAAATAGGCATCGTCGTGCACCCTTCTCACCCCTCCCCACCGCATCTCTCCTCAGACACGTCGCGCGCTCACCCTGTCAATCACCACCAAACCACCACCTCTCCTGACAGCTGAGCGGGACGCTGCAAAATAAACCCTGACACTCTGACCAATGTGAGGAGAGTTTACTCGCACGTGACTTGTTTTAGCTCTTATGGTCCGATTAGAAACTTTGCAGTGTGAAAGCGAACCGCTCCAAGAGCAAAGAGCAACAATGTAACAATTTTAATCTCTGTTTCAGAACAACTGAATCCATTCACAGGTGTGAAAGCAGCCTTAGGGTGCTTTGCTTTCACATCTGTAGTTCGCTTCATTTGGTCGGGACCAAGGGTGATAAATGATACATTGTTGCATCTTCTGCCGTCTTTGGGTCGTTTTCACACCACACTGCTGGCTTTGGTCCAAACCAGTTGAAACGAACCAAAATGCAGTCATCTGACAAAATCCACATCTCTCATTGGCCAGATGTTGTTGAACATATTCCCTAAACTGCTTATTGATTGGTCAGAATTCACGTGCGGGAAAATGCCAGTGAACTCCCGCAGGTAATCAAAACCTTTTACTCTGGAGGGACGAGTGCGCTGGCTGATTGTATCTTTGCTTTAGACAAACTATACATTACGAAAATGAAGCGGGCCGCAGCTGGAAAACAGTGTTTAATACATCGCTCGTCACTTCAGGAGGAGGCGTGAATTAATTTAGCTAAACTGCGACATGCTCATCTTGCGGAAATATTTCCAACGATGCATCAGGTAATGTTTTCCCCTCTCTCTCTCTCTCTCTCTCTGTTGGTAAAGCGCTGTCAACAAATATTTTTCCTCCATATCCCATAATGCACAGCGCATCGGCCTACGGCAGCTGAATTAGTCCAAAAGGCGCAGTACTTTTTGTGGTTGGACCTGTTTTAGTACGGATCATATTCTCACCACAAACGAACCGCTCCAGGGTTCGTTTGAAAGCGTTCCGAGACCACCTCTTCAAGCAGGTCTCGGTACACTTATTTGGTCCGCTTTTGGTGCGCACTCGAGTACGATTGCTGGATTGTCACCTGCCCAAACCAACCGCATCAAAAGGGGAAACGAACTCTAGTGCGATTAAATCGCACCCTTAGCGAAACTTGTTCATGCTTTTATCAGCAGCAGGGTGGATTACTGTAATTGACTCCTCACTGGCCTTCCTAAAAACACAGTCAGCGGGTTACAGCTCATCCAGAACGCTGCGGCCAGGATTCTGACCAGAACCAGGAAATCAGAGCACATCACACCTGTCCTCAGCTCTTTACACTGGCTTCCAGTTACATTCAGAATAGAGTTTAAAGTATTATTACTGGTCTATAAATCACTAAATGGCCTACGAGCTCAATACATTACAGATATGCTCACTGAATACAAACCTAACAGATCACTCAGATCTTCAGGATCAAATAAACTAGAAACTCCAAGAGTTCAGTCAAAGAAGGGTGAATTGGCGTTCAGCTACTAACAGCGCCCCCTGCTGCTGGAATCAGCTTCCAGAAATGATCAGATATGCTCCAACATTAGGCACATTAACATGAAGACTGAACACACATCTGTGTGCTGCGTCCCACACATCGCACTATTGTGTCTTTCTTCTCTTATTCATTCTTTTATAACCTTTTTAAACACATTTTAATCTGTTTTTAATCAATTTTTTTATATATTTTTTATACTAGTTAAACAGTATTCCTATTTTTCATGCTAAGCAAGGGCAGGAGAAATTTAGTTTATGTCTCACATCTTGAACAAAGGGAGATTTAATAGAGTAATGCTATAGCTGTTTGGTAAACAAGTTAGCACAACAAAACCACACTAGCACACATTCAAGCCCCAAGCATTTTTTTTTTTTTGTTTGTGCATGTGAAGTTTTTGAGATGTGACGTTATTTTAAATGCTGTTTTTGTACATTTTAGCTCATTTTACATTCTTTTTTTATTACATAGTTCAACTAAAATTCCACTGGAAGTCTGTAATAATCTGTTTAATAACATTCCACTGTGGTGACCTCTATATGACCATATATCTCACCACAGATCAGTGTCTTTTTTAGTTTTTGTACGTTTTCTGTAGACAATTGATTAATCAATAGTAATTATGGAAAGCGCATATTCTTGTAGGTGCTACTTTATAGCATTTGGCTGTAAAGCAAATTACTTTAATAAATAATAAATCTGTACTGGTGTAAACATACTTGTTTTTAATATTATCAGTATCTGACTAAGAAAATGTATTTATGTATCTATTCTGTTTTTGTTTTTGTATTCAATAGACTATATTAGGGCTGGGCAATGTAACTTAAAAAAATACATCAATTTACGATTTAAAATATAACTTTTATAATAATAATTATAATTTAATAATAATAATAGTAGTAGTAATAATAATAATAATAATAATAATTATTATTATTATTGTCATATAATTTCATTATTAAAATACTGTATAAGTTATAAATTATTTATTTAATATTAATTATATTTCTTATAAATTAATCACATTAGGCTGGTTGGTTGCTTTTATTGCTTGCATCTGGTAGATTAGTCTTGTGCACCGAGCGAGTTTTGTCAGTGATATTTACTGTGAAATTACACAGCTGCGTCATGTCATTTACCCGGAAACATCAATGCTGGATTACAACTTCTCTTTTATTCCTTATGTAAAGCACTTTGAATTGCCACAGTGTATGAAATGTGCTATATAAATAAACGTGCCTTGCCGTGCTAAAGTTAGACTAATTAGGCAAGTCATCGTATAACAGTGGTTTGTTCTGTAGACAATCCAAAAAATATATTGTTTAAGGGGGCTAATAATATTGACCTGAGAAAAAATATTACAGGAAATACTGTGAAAAAATCCTTAACATCATTTAGGAAATATTTGAAAAAGATTTATGACATTATGATCTTCTGAGCCTTTAAGTAATGCTCTTCTGTGCACTAATAAATGATGCATTGGATTTACTACATTTTCTTTAAGGTAAGTGGTTGCAAGCAACTTATATAGGCTGAATTTGAACAAAACAAATTAAATGTAGTAAAATTCAACTTTATTTGCTTGTTTAAATTCAGCCCATATAAATTGTTTGTAACCATTTACCTTAAAGAAATGTAGTAAATGCAATGCATCATTCTGTCAGTGTAGTTCAGTCGCAGCAGTAGATGCGCAGGTCATTGAGTGCGGTGTCGTCTGCTACACCCTGCGGTTCCTCCACCATAGTCTCGATCCCACAGATTCCGGTTCCTCCACAGGTCTCGCTCCAGTCGCCCCATTCGCCCCAGGACATCCCAGACCCCTGCAGCTCTTCTGCGTTTACACTGCATTTAAACCTGGCCACAATACAGACACCAATCAATTAGCATGACACTTGGATGTTGTTATCATAATTTGCACATTTCTAACATAATTGCCATTGACACTACAGCATTGTTAGCATTATTAGTTTACGAAATAAAAAAAAACATTATTGACAATTGAATTGTATTTGTGTATTTATGAATTGGTATTGAATTTCCACATTGGATTTGTGTATTTTTGAATCATGTTTTTAATATAATAATAGGATTTTTGTATTTTTTAAATTACAAATCGCATTTGTGCATTTTTAAATTGTGTTTTGAATGTACGAAATTGATTTGTGTATTTTTGAATTCACGAAATGGACTTCTGGATTAAGAATCCTGTTTTGAATTCACAAATTGGATTTGTGTATTTACGAATCGTGCTTTGAATTTACGAATTGGATTTGTGTATGATTGAATTTAGGAAATGGACTTGTATTTATGAATAGTGTTTTAAATTTACAAAATGGACTTGCGTATTTATGAATCGAGTTTTGAATTTACGAATTGGATTTGTCTATTTACGAATCGTGCTTTGAATTTACGAATTGAATTTGTCTATTTATGAATCGTGTTTTGAATTTATGAACTGTGTTTTGAAACTACCGATTGGATTTGTCCATTTATGAATTGTGTTTTGAATTTACGATTGGATATCTGTATTTTTGAATTAACGAAATGGACTTACATATTTATAAATTGTATTTTGAATTTACTAATTGGATTTGTCTATTTATGAATCGTGTTTTGAATTTATGAACAGTGTTTTGAAATTACGAATCGGATTTGTGCATTTTTGAATTGCGTTTTGAATGTACGAATTGGATTTGTTTATTTACGAATCGTGCTTTGAATTTACTAATTGGATTTGTGTATTTACGAATCGTGCTTTAAATTTACAAATTAGATTTGTCCATTTATGAATCGTGTTTTGAATTTACGATTGGGTTTGTGTATTTTTGAATTAACGAAATGGACTTACATATTTATCAATTGTATTTTGAATTTATGAATTGGATTTGTGTATTTATGAATTATATTTTGAATTTACAAATTGGATTTTTGTAATATTAAATTCATGAATTAGATATGTGTATTTTTGAATTTACAACATGGACTTATGTATTTATGAATCATGTTTTGAATTTACGAATTGGATTTGTGTATTTATAAACTGTGTTTCAAATTTACGAATTGGATTTGTGTATTTATGAATTATATTTTGAATTTACAAATTGGATTTGTGTATTTATGAATTATATTTTGAATTTACAAATTGGATTTGTGTATTTATGAATGATGTTTTAAATTCACGAATTGGATTTGTGTATTTATGAATCATTTTTAGAATTTTCAAATTGCATTTTTGTATTTTTTTGTTTACGAATTGGATTTGTGTATAAATTGAATTTCTGAAATGGACTTGCATATTTATGAATAGATAATGTGATTTAATGAACATATAATCAGTTAAAAAGACTTCACAAGTGTAATCAGCAGTAACAGGCGAGCGCTAAAACTCCATTGAAAATACTGAGGTAAAATACATTTGGTGCATAATAATGTAATGTAATGCAGTGCTTCTTGTCCAGTTGGAAAACCCACAATATATTGTCTATCAATCAGGCAGTAAAAAAATCGCTGATTTACAAAGAAATTAGATCTTAAACAGGGCGATTTGGTAATGGACACCGATTGTTTATACAAAATAAAAGTATCTGTGTATATGTATATACCTTTTTTTGATATATATATATATATATATATATATATATATATATATATATATATATATATATATATATATATATATATATATATACATACATACATACATACATACATAGTTGAAGTTTATTTTATTTTTTTCCCCAATTTCTGTTTAACGTAGAGCAGATTTGTTAAACACTTTTAAAAAATTTTAATCATAAAAGTTTTAATAACTCATCTCTAGTAACTGATTTATTTTCTCTTTGTCATGATGACAGTAAATAACATTAGACTAAATATTCTTCAAGACACTTCTATACAGCTTAAAATGACATTTAAAGGCTTAACTAGGTTAATTAGGTTAACTAGGCAGGTTAGGGTAATTAGGCAAGTTATTGTATAATGATGGTTTGATCTGTAGACTATTGAATAAAAATATAGCTTAAAGGGGCTATTAATATTGACCTTATTGACAGATTTTTTAAAATTTAAAACTGCTTTTATTCTAGCCGAAATAAAACAAGACTTTCTCTAAAAGAAAAAATATTATCAGACATACTGTGAACATTTGCTTGCAAACATCATTTGATACATTTTTAAAAAAGAAGAAAAATTCAGAGGAGGGCTAATACTTCTGACTATATAGGCCTACACAATTAAGATCACCTGATGTTGTTTGCAGCCGTGTCATCCCAGGTCCCTTGGTAGGGCTCCACTCTCAATTGAAAAGACATCAGGAATCCACTTGGGCACCATTTGATATCTGACCATTTTCCCCAGCTGAGATAAGAAACATAATCTGCTGTAATATTTAAGTCTGCTCGATAGAGAAAATCTGACATTGCGATATTTAGTTTTTCTGCAATATATACAGTATTTTCTATATAATACAATTGCACTGCAAAAAACAAAATAAGTGTGCATTAGTTAATGTACATGCAAAAACAAAGAACAATACATTTATTACAGTATTTATTGATATTTGCTAATGTTAACTCACGGTGCATTAAAGGGCGCCTATGATAAAAATCATCCTTTGTAAGCTGTTCGGACAGATCTGTGTGCAGGTATAGTGTGTCCACAGTCATATTGGAGTGATAAAAGCACAAGGATTGTTTTATTTTCTGATGTTAAAATAGGACCCAAGCCACAGTGATTTAAGGCCGCTTTGTTTGTATTGTGAGAAAATGCAGCACATTTTTAAAGTGTGTTTGCGTTGTGAGGATTTGCAACACGTATGCTGCCCAGCCGATGAGGATCTTTTCGTTTTTTGTAATTGCATGTCTTCTTTTATTGCAGTGCATTAAGCTCTCTGGGCCACCAATGTGATCCTAATGTGAAGTGTGGGCACAAAAGTCTCTATATAATAGTTTGATAAAAGCTTCACCTTCCTACATCTGACTGAACAGTGGCGTAATCATCATATGGAGCAGAGGATTTTTTAGATGGGTTGATGCAATGAAGACGAATCCCATTGAGCGCTGTGTTATCGCCAACCAGCAGAGACTCCCACATACCTGCCACCTACACACACACACACACACACACACACACACACACACACACACACACACACACACACGCACAATATTGCATTTAACACTGTTTCCTGACTACATGTGATGCGACAGAAACGTTTAAAGTCTGCATGAGCCAAAAGCTGCAACCTTTTTTTTTTTTCATACTGTGATGCAGTTCCTAAAGAAATATTATGAGTAAACAGTGGGCGTGGCTTGTTTTTTCAGATTTCACTTAAAGATGACAAGGTAAAACTATTGTTTATTCTTAATGACGTGCACAGATGAAGTGTTCAAAACAAAACTAGCAATGTGAGCTCACAAAATCAATATGGTAATGAGTTCCCATAACTTTATTTGCTACTAATAACTATACTCTTTATTAGGTACACCTTACTAGTACCGGGTTGGACCACATTTGCCTTCAGAACTGCCTTAATCCTTCATGGCGTAGATTCAACAAGCTACTGTAAATATTCCTCAGAGATTTTGCTCCATATTGACATGATAGCATCACACAGTTGCTGCAGATTTGTCGGCTGCACATCCATGATGCCAATCTCCCGTTCCACCACATCCCAAAGCTGCTCTATTGGATTGAGCTCTGGTGACTGTGGAGGCCATTTGAGTACAGTAAACTCATCGTCATGTTCAAGAAACCAGTCTGAGATGATTGAGCTTCATGACATGGTGTGTTATCCTGCTGGAAGTAGCCATCAGAAGATGGAGAACCGGTGCTCATAAAGGGATGGACATGGTCAGCAGCAATACTCAGGTAGGCTGTGGCGTTGATGCTCAATTGGTACTAATGGACCCAAAGAAAATCTCCCCCACACCATTACACCACCACCACCAGCCTGAACCGCTGATACAAGGCAGGATGATCCATGCTTTCATGTTGTTGATGCCAAATTCTGAGCCGAGCATCTGAATGTGTCAGCAGAAATGGAGACTCATCAGAGCAGCAACGTTTCTCCAATCTTCTATTGTCCAGTTTTGGTGAGTCTGTGTGAATTGTAGCCTCAGTTTCCTGTTCTTAGCTGACAGGAGCGGCACCCGGTGTGCTCTTCTGCTGCTGTAGCCCATCTGCCTCAAGGTTGGACGTGTTGTGTGTTCAGAGATGCTCTTCTGCAGAGCTCGGTTGTAGCGAGTGCTTATTTGAGTTACTGTTGCCTTTCTATCAGCTGGAACCAGTCTGGCCATTCTCCTCTGACCTCTAGCATCAACAAGGCATTTGCGCCCACAGAACTGCCGCTCACTGGATATTTCCTCTTTGTCGGAGCATTCTCTGTAAACCCTAGAGATGGCTGTACATGAAAATCCCAGTAGATCAGCAGTTTCTGAAATACTCAGAGCAGCCCGTCTGGCACCAACAACCATGCCACGATCAATGTCACTTAAATCCCCCTTAACTCACTTTGAACTGCAGCAAATAGTCTTGAACATGTCTACATGCCTAAATGCATTGAGTTGCTGCTCTGTAATTGGCTGATTAGAAATTTGCTTTAATGAGCAGTTGGACGTTATAACCTTATAAAATGGGTATATATAGTTAACCTGCAGTTATATAGTATATAGATGATGTCTTGAGGACAACTTAATACACTTCATTGAACATGCACACAAAGTCTTTGGTAGTTGTTATCATCTCTTCACATTCAGTGGTGGAAAGAGTACAGAAAATCATACTCAAGTAAATGGCTACTTGCCCAAAAACGTAGTGAAAGTGGAGTAAAAGTATCTGTTGTAAATATTACTGTATGTTTTCAAGAGTACTGAGTATTTCAGTGTGAAAGGTTGAAGTGCTGACATGCAATTTGTGCATGTGTGTGAAAACGTAACATTCTGTAGTGCATTAAGTGATTGTTTAAGGTCGTTTGGAAATTTCAGTCATGATACAGCAAACAACCGCCATCTTCTTATCGGTGACTTGCATCTAAACAGTCTCCCAATGCTTGCATGGAAAGATTTTGGACATCTCCTTGGACACTTTTAATGCTTTCAGACAGTTTGCAGCATTTATAAAAAGCCCATGTCTTGAGCTTGTTCAGTATGATTTGATTTACTTTCTACGTGCGATTTGATTGGACGGGAATCACAAGACTGTTTTCTACTCAGCCAATCCTCAGACAAGAAAAAATTAAATCTGCAGGTTTAAAAAGTAGTGAAGTATACAGCACTAATGTTTTTAACAATGTTTTTAAACATTGCATTTCCTTAAACTAATACAAATACACTAATTTGTGTATTAGTTATTGTTGCTTTACACCACTGCTTCACATCAATGTTTAATCTGCAACTTCAAATTTGCATGGTTTTGATTATTGTCGGTGTGCAGATTGAGAGATTCAGCTATTTACATCAGAGCTGAGTGTACTGTACATTTCAACACATACAAATACCATCACAAGTTCTCACATTTAGATTAGTAAGCTCTCGGTTTGCTGCTGATTTACCTTCATAATAGTGGCTCACCTTTAGACTAAATCCTGCGGCGTACATCCCAGTCGGACACATCTCTTTCTGACCCCATGATCCCCATCTCATCCCGTTATGGACGGTCAGCATTGATCTGAAAGGTCTGCCGATGGAGCGCTGGACACGTCCTGATGGACTCGCATTCGCTGCAAAAACTGCTAATGTTGAAATTAGCAATAAAGAGAGAAACTTGAGCATGGTTTCTGTTGGAGCTCAGAACAGATGTGTGTGTTTGTTTCTCAGTGTGGGACGTTGACCCTCAGACTGATCCAAGTCCAGCTCACATAGCAAACAAAATCTCAGCTAAACATCAGAGCAGTCAGAATATAAACACAGCAGTTGCTCAAGAATCACTGCCAGACGCCACATGAAGAAATGCTGTAGTTAATACTAGTGTTTCTGAAATACTCTATATATTCTAGTATATACAATTGTTTAATGAATGCTCCAGCATACTGTCATATTGACTATAGTGAACTGATACTGTAGTGTGCTTTAGTTATACTAAAGTAAACTGGATTTTTGTAGTATAATATAACCTATGGTTGTAGAAATCTCCAGTACTGGGTCATTTGTTTATTACTATGTCGTGTTACTGTAGCAACTATAGAACCTCCTCAACAAATAGATTTCTATAGTTAGTCTGTTACCGTAGCAACTATAGAACTGCCACAACAGATCGATTTCTATAGTTGGTGTGTTGTCGTAGCAACCATAGAACTGCCAGAACAGATCGATTTCTATAGTTGGTGTGTTACCATAGCAACTATAGAACTGCCACAACAGATCGATTTCTATAGTTGGTGTGTTACCATAGCAACTATAGAACCACCACTACAGAGGGATTTCTATTGTTGGTGTATTACCGTAGCAACTATAGAACTGCCACAACAGATCGATTTCTATAGATGGTGCATTGTCGTAGCAACTATAGAACTGCCACAGCAGATCGATTTCCATAGTTGGTGTGTTACCATAGCAACTATAGAACTGCCACAACAGATCGATTTCTATAGTTGGTTTGTTACCATAGCAACTATAGAACCGCCACAACAGATTGATTTCTATAGTTGGTGTGTTGTCGTAGCAACTATAGAACTGCCAGAACAGATCGATTTCTATAGTTGGTGTGTTACCATAGCAACTATAGAACCACCACTACAGATGGATTTCTATTGTTGGTGTGTTACCGTAGCAACTATAGAACTGGCACAGCAGATCGATTTCTATAGTTGGTTTGTTACCATAGCAACTATAGAACTGCCACAACAGATCGATTTCTATAGTTGGTGTGTTACCATAGCAACTATAGAACCACCACTACAGAGGGATTTCTATTGTTGGTGTATTACCGTAGCAACTATAGAACTGCCACAACAGATCGATTTCTATAGATGGTGCATTGTCGTAGCAACTATAGAACTGCCACAGCAGATCGATTTCCATAGTTGGTGTGTTACCATAGCAACTATAGAACTGCCACAACAGATCGATTTCTATAGTTGGTTTGTTACCATAGCAACTATAGAACTGCCACAACAGATTGATTTCTATAGTTGGTGTGTTACCATAGCAACTATAGAACTGCCACAACAGATCGATTTCTATAGTTGGTGTGTTGTCGTAGCAACTATAGAACTGCCAGAACAGATCGATTTCTATAGTTGGTGTGTTACCATAGCAACTATAGAACCACCACTACAGATGGATTTCTATTGTTGGTGTGTTACCGTAGCAACTATAGAACTGGCACAGCAGATCGATTTCTATAGTTGGTTTGTTACCATAGCAACTATAGAACTGCCACAACAGATCGATTTCTATAGTTGGTGTGTTACCGTAGCAACTATAGAACTGGCACAGCAGATCGATTTCTATAGTTGGTTTGTTACCATAGCAACTATAGAACCACCACTACAGAGGGATTTCTATTGTTGGTGTATTACCGTAGCAACTATAGAACTGCCACAGCAGATCGATTTCTATAGATGGTGCATTGTCGTAGAAACTATAGAACTAGCACAGCAGATCGATTTCTATAGTTGGTGTGTTACCATAGCTACTATAGAACTGCCACAACAGATCGATTTCTATAGTTGATGTGTTGTCGTAGCAACTATAGAACTGCCACAACAGATTGATTTCTATAGTTGGTGTGTTGTCGTAGCAACCATAGAACTGCCAGAACAGATCGATTTCTATAGTTGATGTGTTGTCGTAGCAACTATAGAACCGCCACAACAGATTGATTTCTATAGTTGGTGTGTTGTCGTAGCAACCATAGAACTGCCAGAACAGATCGATTTCTATAGTTGATGTGTTGTCGTAGCAACTATAGAACCGCCACAACAGATTGATTTCTATAGTTGGTGTGTTGTCGTAGCAACCATAGAACTGCCAGAACAGATCGATTTCTATAGTTGGTGTGTTACCATAGCAACTATAGAACCACCACTACAGATGGATTTCTATTGTTGGTGTGTTACCGTAGCAACTATAGAACTGCCACAGCAGATTGATTTCTATAGTTGGTGTGTTGTCGTAGCAACTATAGAACTGACACAGCAGATCGATTTCTATAGTTGGTGTGTTGTCGTAGCAACTATAGAACTGACACAGCAGATCGATTTCTATAGATGGTGCATTGTCGTAGCAACTATAGAACTGACACAGCAGATCGATTTCTATAGTTGGTGTGTTACCGTAGCAACTATAGAACCGCCACAACAGATTAATGCACAAGACTTTTGGCCAGCAGATAAATTAAAATGAGTCTGGTTCTCTCAAGGTTTTTTTCTTCACTCTTCTATTGGTGAAGTTTTTTTCCCTCTCCGCTGTCGCCACTGGCTGGCATGGTTCAGGATCGGTAGAGCTACGCATCGATGAATTTGCTCTTCAGTGTTTGGACTGAATGTAATGATTTTTAACCACACTGAACTGATCTAAACTGAACTGAACTAAAACACTAAAAACTGAACTACCCTGATCCAGTTACTATGACCATTTATGTGAAGCTGCTTTGACACAATCTACATTGTAAAAGCGCTATACAAATAAAGCTGAATTGAAATAATTCAAGTACTTTACTATATCATGGTTCAAAAACACCACATTATTTACGATAGTATTTTTCCGTATGGGTTGGAGCACAGAACTCTGGTTTTACACGATGCAGTTACTTACGTTTTTAATTATAAGACTGAAAGATTTCATCTGAATTCCAAAAACAAAGAAAAAATATTTTTTTTAAAGACTGACAATTCTTAAAATGTAAAGATCCAAAGGCAGAACTGTGAAATGTAAATGCGTTGATCTTGAGACTTGCATGTCAGAATTGAGTAAAAAAAAAAAAAAAAGGTTTTTAACTAAGTTAGAATTCTGGAGGGTAAAATCTGAATTGTGATTGAAAAGTTTAACTTTTTACATTTTTTTTTTTAATACAAATTATTTTTACAATTGCGATTTTTGTTTTATTATTTATTTATTTTTTGTGGAAAACAAATTAATTATTAAAGTTACGAAAACAAACAAGAAAAGTAAAAACCGAGGCAAATAAATATTTCCACACAAAGTAAAAACTGTGAAGCAAAAGTGACAAAAAGTTAAAATCTAGATAATGTAGAAATACACGGCCATAATTTTTTTATGCATAATTTTAATTGGAAAATAGTCAGAATAGTGAGTAAAAAATAATCACAATTACTTTAAAAAAACAAAACAATTTGAGTTGTTAATTCAGAATTCTGAGGAAAAAAAAAACTGAATTGTGAATTCGACCAATTACCTTTTTTCTATTATTCCATGGTGCAAGAATAGATATTCGATCAATATTCAAATTACAAATTAAATCAGCAAATGCAGAGAGAGAAAAAAAATGCCACACGAATTTCATAATAAAAGTCAGAACTGCAAGAAGCTACTTACAGTTCCGTCTTTAATCAACATCAAAACCAGAACTTGAATGATCCTTTTGACAACTGAAATACTCGAACTCCGTTAGCTTAAAATAAGCGTTTATTTATATACAAAACTGAATAATTGTGCAAGTCAATAACACTCTTCAGACAAACCACTGATAAAGAAGCTTTTGTTGATGCAGTTTAAAGGGCCAGTTCACCCAAAAATACAAATCTTCTCAACGTCGCCTTTTTCCAGCATACTCTATTTATTTTTCATTGTGTTCAACAGAAGAAAGAAACTCTGGTTTAAAGATGACTAAAAGAAGACAGAATTCACATTTATTGGGTGAACTGTCCCTTTAAATGAAAATAGAAATGACACCTTTAAGCAAATATGAGCCGTGTCTGTGTTTATATACAGTCAAGCCTGAAAGTATTCATACCCCTGGCAAACTCTGACTTAAACTTACGTCAAGTCAACCAGAAAGTAGTTTTATTACCTGGAAATGACCCAGGCTACTCCCAGAAGACTATAACGTGACATACAAGAGGCATCATTGTGGAAAATATATATGTTTTAGGTTTTATGTACATTTGAACAATAACTTTAAGCCAGAATTTGTCAGGGGCGAATGAATAATTTCATGCTTGACTGTATTAATAACAGTCTGAGGTCTGGTCTTCATGTGTGCATGCTGATTCTGGTGCAGTCTGTAGAGTCAATCCCATCATTCCCTGCTCCCACCTTCCTATCATTCATATCGTCCACCAGTGTTTTCAGCCGCTCCAGATGATGAAGAGCTCTGAGAAACCCGGATCATAAACAAAACTGAACACCAGCACCAGTTTATAAAGGAGAAAAACACTCATATCGACTGACCTCTGTAAAGACTCGCCGCTTCCTGCATCCACAGCTTCTGTTTCCTGCTAAGAAGCAATAAATGCATTTAAAAATAAACTAAATCAATTTAAAGGTGCTGTATGAGACCACACACACACACACACACACACACACACACACACACACACACACACACACACGGTAGCGTGATGTTTTTATCAGTGTTCTGCACCTGCTCTGCAGTGTCTGCTGAATCTGTAATGCTGTGCTGTGATTGGCTGATCTTCTGTTCCACGGCCTGCAGGCGGTACAGCATGTGTTTGAGCGCCTCCACTGGACCCGGATGATTCCTGCTGCTGTATCCGGAAGAGCCGGATGCTGCAGACTACACGCGCACACACGCAGCATTACAGTAATACAGATTAACATTAGAGTGTTTAAAGTAGCCATGATTTTCCCCAGTTGTTTATTATCAGGGTTCCCACTCGAAGCCAAATGCGCTGACTTTCACTGACAGAAACGCTTCATTTCGGCGAGCAGCTGCTTTGTTTTTCAATTATTTATTTGAAAAGTGCATTAAAGGGTCACGAAACACCAGAACACATGTGTTGAGCTGTTAACAGTGGTATATGTGTCCCACACTGCTAAAAACACTATTAGGACACCTATATTTCACTAAAAAGTGTAAATTGGTTGTTTTTGCGTTATTTCAAGCAAATTCGTACTTCCTGTTTGTAACGAATTTTTGAAGCTGCATCACGGTCATGACATAATAGCGTGTATTCCAGCGTGCAGACTGGACGTCTGTGCCAGAGTGTGTCTTATTACGTCTTACAGTGTGATGCATAAATGCATGAGTAAGGCTTGGTTCAAACCAATCAGCGCGCTCTATTGTGCAACTTCATTAATATTCATTTCTGTGTTTACACGACAGAGACGCCACGTTGTGTTGGCAAAACAAGCGTGAAGTGTTGCTTTTATAGTTTGCTGCAGTTAAGTTTCGTTTTCTTTTTCTCTCTGTGAGAGCTCAGCTAGAGTCACGTGTGGATTAACAGTGTACACGACGCTCGACAACAATAACTTACGTGTCTAAGGAGGATTATTGTTTACCTGAGAGCTGTTCTCATCTGCAAACGCTGAGATCCGGATTCGCTTGTAGTCTCCTCTTAATAAAGACGCGGCTCTACTTGCTGGTGATTGTCCTGTCTCTACAGATTTGGTAAGTGAGCGACCAGTGCTCTTTGTTTATTCAGTTTGTTCGTATCGAACTAAGTTAACTATTGCACCGTAACATGTTAGGACCACAACCAAACTTTAACCTCGTGTAGGGTTTTTAACCGCATTTAGTGACCGGAATAACACACGCGGCTTTCTGACGCTACCTGCCGAGTGCATCTAAGTTTCCGGGAAATGCGGAGGTTTTTTTCTCTCATTCGCGGTGCGGTATCAAACATTGCATGAAAAATACACGCTTAGAGCAGATCCTCGAATCAAATATCTCGTTTGTCGCGAGGGACATGAATGAATTCCCTGAATGAAAGAGCCAAACTGCAGTTAAAGTCCAACATTTAATAATTTGGCAAATAATTCGACTACAGATGTCCATGTAGGTTAAACACCATCGCTTTCTCCTGTCTGTGTGGGTGTGTATTTTGACTCTGAAACTCGCGCGTGCCCAAATAGACACTCCCACACCATCCCACTTTAGTTCCTCCGACACTCCCCCCTAAACAGAGCTGGACACGCCCACTTTTCTGACTTTTTCCAAAGTAGAGGTGTGAAAACACCCAGCTGAAACGAGGAGGTTTCATGGCCCTTTAAAGCTGAAATACAACCTGAAAGACGACAATACAACACTTACTATCACAATCATCAGCTCTTTAATAGTTTATTGTACAGACTTGTAACATGCTGCTGTTCTATTGGAGTTTTCATTCCAATATGGCCGCCGCATGACACTAGCGGCATCTAGTGGCTGTTTCCCCATATCGCGTATTAGCGTGTCGCCTCTTGGTGATTCTATGCTCTTTGGCTGAATTTAGAGGAACCACAAAGTGTTTAATTCTGAAACGTGCAGGATGTGTTTATAGAACTGTCAACTTTTATACGTCAAAATATATCAAGGAAATTTTAGTTTCTCATTTAATATCTGCTTTAAATCACGTCTCGTACTGTACCTTACTCCTCTGCAGATCCTCAGCTGCTGGCGGCTCTTCAGCGATGCCCACCGGCACTGGAGATTTACTGCACACAGTAGGAATCAATTACTTTCTTTGATTTAGTAGTCTAAATATAACTTTCTTATATAAATTTCAGGTGTTGTTTAGGACAAAAAGTCATTTTAATATGGAAAATATTCCTTCTATTGCTTGTCATTGCTTTTATTTTGAACACAACTTAAATCAGCCTTTAGGTTTGACAGTCAGGCACACTCCTGTTAACGTTATCAATCTGGCAACCTGCGCGTGTTGATCCAGGGGTGCAATACCTAGTTCAACCACTGGGTGTCAAACTTACAAATTCATTCATTCATTTTCTTGTAGGCTTAGTCCCTTTATTAACCTGGGGTCACCACAGCGGAATGAACCGCCAACTTAAGCCTGGTTTATTGACCTTATTCTAAAATGCGGAAGTGCGCCTGTTTTCGCGATTGTCTTAGAACTTCCGATTCAGTCGCCTATGGGAGAAATGACTAGGAATAATAAACGGCAGAAAACGGTCAAACTACTTGCTCTACAAACAAATGTTTGCATGACTATACAGACCAAGTAGCGTAATATAATAAGAAAATATCAAATTGCAACATCAAGCAAGGTAACAAGCAGTCTTAACGTCAAAAAATGAATGGAAGTGAATGAGAGCAGAAGTCTCGAGCCAAAAAGATTCAAATGGCAGCGCCCGCTCGTCGGCGGAGAATAAGGTGAAT
Organism: Danio rerio; assembly: GCF_052040795.2. Taxonomy (NCBI): domain Eukaryota; kingdom Metazoa; phylum Chordata; class Actinopteri; order Cypriniformes; family Danionidae; genus Danio; species Danio rerio. The sequence goes on from NC_141041.1 coordinate 2,108,272, forward strand.
ACTTCTGCGTCAGGTGACCGGCGTAACCCACGGCGCATGCAACGCGCGTAGCTGTGCATTTATACTTCTGCACGCTGTCTCTGTGGGTCTGCTTTAACACTTCCGAAACGCTAGTTGGCAGTGAGGTGTTAATGTTCCTCTGTGTCGAGTTTCTTCGCTGCTTTTTTGCTTTACCTGAACGCTTCCTGGTTGTACAAGTGGCTCAAACTCGCTTATTTTGAGGCAGGACCCGGCAGACGTGCAACAACTTTAGCTATGAGGTAAACACGAAACAAAACTTTCCATCCGGAGCTCCTTCACGAGACTCCACACTTATAAACAATCGCTCCATCAGGCTCGCACTATTCACGCGGCCAGGCCCGTGCAGAGACCGTCCAAAGGGCATGTGCGAGCATGTGCGCGCGTACTGAAGAGCGGTGTTGTCGCGCGCGTACTGAACATCGGTGTTGTCGCGCGCGTACTGAACAGCGGTGTTGTCGCGCGCGTACTGAACAGCGGTGTTGTCGCGCGCGTACTGAACAGCGGTGTTGTCGCGCGCGTACTGAACAGCGGTGTTGTCGCGCGCGTACTGAAGGGCGGGACCGAAGGTGTGCCGCGTCGCGGGGGCACTTTTGATCATTTTGGAAGGGCACTTTCTATCCAAGACTAAAAAGGGCATGTGCTCTGCAAAGGTTGAGCCCTATGTGTGCACGTGCCTGCACGCGGCTCTCGGTCTCGCCCAGACTCGTCAGCGCTACCAAGCCGACCAATCACAGAGCTTACGCTACGCGTCGTTGCGACGTGTAGTTACATTTTTTTAAGAGGTGCACGTCAGCCGACGAAGGGCTATGCGTTTGACCCAGAAGTATAAATCAGCCCTTATCCAGCAAGTTTTTATGCAGCGGATGCCCTTCCAGCCGCAACCCATCTCTGGGAAACATCCACACACACACTCATACACTACGGACAATTTAGCCTACCCAATTCACCTGTACCGCATGTGTTTGGACTGTGGGGGAAACCGGAGCACCCGGAGAAAACCCACGCGACGTAGGGAGAACATGCAAACTCCACACAGAAACGCCAACTGAGCCGAACCAGCGACCTTCTTGCTGTCAGGCGACAGCACTACCTACTGCTCCACTGCCTCGCCCAGAACTTACACACTGCAACTTTAGATTGAAACGAGAAACATTACAAACTACAAAATAGCAAGTAAATTAGATTTTTTTAGGATTCTCCTGATTTTTTCTGTTTATTAAAATTGTAGTTAATATTTCCCCCACATCCGTACTCATTTTTGGACTGTGATTTTCAGTTTGTTTGTTAGATTAGTGCCAATTTTGTCTTTAATACTGATAAACTAATGTACATTCATTCATTTCCTTCAGCTTAGTCTCTGATTTATCAGGGGTCACCACAGCGGAATGAACCGCCAACTTATCCAGCATATGCTTTATGCAGCGGATGCCCTTCCAGTGACCTTGTTGCTGTGATGCGACAGTGCTAACCACTGAGCCGCCCCACTAATGTATAAGCACAAATATATTATTGTAAAGGTGGCGCAGTGGGAGGCACGTTCACCTCACAGCGAGAAGGGGACTGGTTCATGCCTCGGCTGGGTCAGTTGGCGTTTCTGTGTGGAGTTTGCATGTTCTCCTCGTGTTGGCGTGGGTTTCCTCCGGGTGCTTCGGTTTCCCCCACAAGTCCAAAGACATGCGGTACAGGTGAATTGGGTAGGCTAAAATTGACCGTAGTGTATGTGTGTGAAAAAGTGTGTGTCCCCACTGGAAGGACATCCGCTGTGTAAAACATATGCTGGATAAGTTGGTGGTTCATTCCACTGTGGCGACCCCGGATTAATAAAGGGACTGTTCTGTTCTTCACTCACAATGCCACTGGTGGATTGTCCCAGGACCGGTCCGCGTCCAGCGCCTCTTCTGTATCTGTTGAAGCATTGAGCTCTTTTACCGCATCACTGACAGCAAATGATGGAGAATTTAACATCTGCTCCGCTCTTAAGATCAGAGAACCAATCCTGTCATCTGAACAGAGATATAAACAGGAGCAGAATGAGGAGTTCACCTGCACTGACATTCACATTCACTTACACCCTGAACTATTATAAACCTTTTTGTTAATATACATTAACCGAACACGAAAAACAAAAGTCAAAGCTGCCAACATTTTCATTCACATTAGGTTAATGCATTAAAATGTACAAAACAGAAATGACAATTAATAAAACATTACATGGAAGTAAAACCTCTTATCTTATAACTGTAGGTGTACACACGTGTATACATTATAATCGAATAATATATGGTTATTTGCCGATAAAGAAGTAAATTTAAAAAAATATTCATTATTATTTACATGATATAACATAATTAAATTAATATGGGACACTATATTTAATATTTTAAACGCTGCCCCCCTTTAAATTTGTTTCTCTTTTTAAAATAGTGTTTAACAGGGCAAGGAAATTTTCACAGTATGTCTGATAATATTTTTTCTTCTGGAGAAAGTCTTATTTGTTTTATTTCGGCTAGAATAAAAGCAGTTTTTATTTTTTAAAAGACCATTTTAAGGTCAAAATTAATAGCCCCTTTAAGCTATATATATTTTTTATCTGATAGTCAACAGAACAAACCATCATTATACAATAACTTGCCTAATTACCCTAACCTGCCTAGTTAACCCAATTACTCTAGTTAAGCCTTTAAATGCATCTTTAAGCTGTATAGAAGTCTTGAAGGGCACCTAGGTTATCCCTTTTTTCAGATTTAATATAAGCCTTTTGCGTCTCTAGAATGTGTATATAAAGTTTCAGCACAAAACACCCATCAGATTTTTCATTACACCTTTTACAAGATGCTGTTTTATACTGATTTCCAGCAGGGGGTGGTTTTGTCGTACTGCGCCTTTAAGGCGAGTTCTGCCCGCCTACTGTTTCTACGTGCCTTCCCGCGTGCTTTAATCTCCTCCCTCTGCTGCGTCAGACAACAGACAGACTTTAAGGAGGAAGGACTCACATAGCGTTTGTGAGAAATACTACAGTAAGAACTAACCTTTACTAATCAGTATTGTGAAGTTGCATTGATGAGTCACACACAATATCGTTACAAAGTTCACGCGCGCAAGCACACACAGACACACTAGGCCTGTGCAATTAATCGAAAATCCGATTTCGATTTTGGCTTTTAACGATTATGAAAAAGCATTAATCGAGATAAGCGATTATTCCATCACATACCGCCCCCTTTCCAGTTCTGCAAAGCTCAGTTCCACGTGAAAATGACTAAATGCATGTGCTGTAATGCAACTTTTGCAGCATGGGATGCGCATCATTCATATTTTTAAAAGCGCAAAAGAGCACGTGCTGTTGTGTGTGTGTGCGCCGTGCTTAGTCTCGGACATGAGCGTGTGTGTGTGTTTCCGCGCGCCGCGCTTAAGGCTAATTTATACTTCTGCGTCAAACGCCGACGTATGCTACGGCACTGACGCATAGCCCTTCGCCGTGGCCGTCGCCGTCACTGACGTGCACCTCTCAAAAAATGTAACTACACGTCGCAACGACGCGTAGCGTAAGCTCTGTGATTGGTCGGCTTGGTAGCGCTGACGAGTCTGGGCGGGACCGAGAGCCGCGCGAATAACACGAGCGATTGTTTACAAGTGTGGAGTCCCGTGAAGGAGCTCCGGTTCCTGCCTCAAAATGAGCGAGTTTGAGCCACTTGTACATCCCGGAAGTGTTCAGGAAAAGCAGCGAAGAAACTCGACACAGAGGAACATTTACACCTCACTGCCAACTAGCGTTTCGGAAGTGTTAATGCAGACCTACAGAGACAGCAGCAGAAGTATAAATGCACAGCCACGCGCGTTGCCTGCGCCGTGGGTTACGCCGGTCACTTGACGCAGAAGTATAAATCAGGCTTTAGCCTCGGACAGCAGAGCATACACACATCTAACGCGATCTTAATGTGAGCGCTTTAATGGTCAAATACATGCACACTTGTGTCAGAGCGCGGTGTTTAGTGATTATTCATATTAACCCTCATTTGTGTAATAAACAAACAAGTAGAGAATCAAAAGACACGAGAAAGAGAAACCATATCAGAGCCGCACTATTCTTAAAGTGACTGCTGACTGTTTTTATTATTAATCAATAATAAAATGAAAAATACAGTGAAGATGCTTAAAGCGCAGATTAAACGTGACAGATTTAATAAGTCATTTCTAATAACTGATTTCTTTTATCTTTGCTATGATGACTACATTATATTTTACTAGATATTTTTCAAGATACTAGTATTCAGCTTAAAGTGACATTCAAAGCCTTAATTAGGGTAAATAGACAAGTCATTGTATATTAGTAGTTTCTTCTGCAGACAATCAAACATCTTGCTTGAAGGGGCTAATAATATCGAGCTATTAAAATAGGTTTCAAAATATTCAAACCTGCTTTTATTCTAGCTGAAATAAAACACATAAGCCTTTCTCCAGAAGAAAAAAATATTATAGGAAATACTGTAATAAACCTTTGTTAAACATCAATTGGGAAATATTTATAAATAAAAATTAATTCACAGGAGGACGAATAATTTTGACTTCAACTGATAATCGTTTTGAATAATCATGTTACAATTATGACCAAAATAATCGTGATTATGATTTTTCCCATAATCGAGCAGCCCTAACACACACACACACACACACACACACACACACACACACACACAAAGAGATACACACGCACACCGCAGCTGACACACACACACACACACAAGCAGGCAGGCAGACAGACAGAGCGCGCTTAGCTTAGCACTGTTTTTGCACTCAAATGTGACAGGATACAGGCTAACCTCCAGTGCTGTGTGGATATCTGTTATGCTAATGTACAAAATAAACCTGATTTAACTTCCACAAACCGTGATTGAAGCGTCTTCTTTTATAATTGTTCTGACACGCGGCTGTGCTGATGAAGTAAAGCTGAAGTAAATCGCTGTAGTTAATTACACACGTGCACTGTTTTAAAAACACGTTAAACATGTGAAACTCACTCCTAATCACATTTGATGATGATTGCTGATCCTGGCGAACTGAACAGACCTTTTATTCCCGGTTGCTTTGTGTATGTCTGCTTGGTCTTGTTGACATATACAAGTGACTACCGGAACATGTTAATGCGCGCAGCTGTCAATCAATATCGGTGGGCGGGGTGACCGCACTCCTACGTAAAGTTGCGGTCGGTCTGAAAACCGCTCTAATTGGTCCACCGTTTTTATGTTGTTAAATTGAAAAAAAAAGCACTGGGTGTGTTTATATCACCCCAATATGATGGTCTATACACTATATATACACGTATGTTTGTCCAAATAGCTTGAAAACCATAGGTGCCCTTTAAAGAATATCTAGTCTAATATTATGTGCTGTCATCATGGCAAAGATAAAATAAATCAGTTATTAGAGATGAGTTATTAAAACTATTATGATTAGAAATGTGCTGAAAAAATCTGCTCTCCGTTAAACAGAAATTGGGGAAAATATAAACGGGGCGAATAATTCTGACTTTAAGTGTATATTATTTATTTTTTATTAATTAATTTCTTTATGTTTTTTGGAGGGGGGGCTAAGCCCCAGTAGAGCTTCATGTCTAGCATTGCCCCAGGTGAAATGTCTGTTTAATACTTGCGTACCTTTAAAAAGGGGTGGTGTGTTTGCCGTCTGGAGCGTGTTTGAGTGTGTGTGTTGTAAACGCAGCTCCCTCAGGCTGACGACCTCTCCTGAGTGATCTTTGACCTCTGTCTGACTTCTGCCCTCCTCCAGCTCCGTGACCCATGGGGGAACTCTGTGGCTGCTCATCCAGCGTGGCAAATTCCGGTATGTGGGTGTGTCTAATGGAAGTCTCTGATTGGCTGGTAGGATGTTTGGAGGCGGAGCTTTACTCTGTGATCGTAAATGGGCACCATGGAGGGTTTTTGCTGTTGGGTACATATAGTAACGAGTTATTGTAATTAAATTACTGTCAGAGGCACCCTCTGTTCTTCTCCTGGGTTTTCCTTGCAGACCGATTCGTAACAAGCACTTGTTTTGACTGATAACTTTTGCTGCCAGGAAGAATTTATTAATGTCGTGGATCAGTGATAAACCCCTTCTGTAAAAGCATGGTATTCGGTTATCAAAGAGACTTTTCCTCTGGAACTTCTAACATGTCTTAGTCACTCCACGGGGGATGGATTTGTCAGCATATGGACACCGTATCTGTGCAGTATAAACATCTGTTTGTGATCTTTAGAGATTTGGAATGATATCGCGTCCTTTCTGTTTTTAACAAATGGTCTACCGGTCCTGCTGCATTGTGTTGCCTGTAGCAGAATGCTGTGGTATTACCATATGTATATTACTGTAAGTTCAATTTTGGTATGCGTCAGGCGTTCCATGTTGTGTTTGTAGTTTTGTTTTATATTGTCCAAAAAATAATAATGTATTATTATTATTGTTGTTGTTATTGTTACCAATTATGTTATTAAATTTATTATTATTATTATCTTTATTATAAATTTTTATTATTGTTATTAGTATTATCATTAATTATATTTATTATAATTGTTAATATTAGTTATATTTTATATTATTATTATTATTATATTGTACTATTTATTATTATTATTATTAGTTAAAAATTATCATATTTATTATTAGTAGTAGTTATATTTTATTATATTTATTGTTGTTCTTCTTCTTATTATT
>NC_141041.1:2120000-2147500 GCF_052040795.2 Danio rerio
CAGCAGCAGAAGAGCACACCGGGTGCCGCTCCTGTCAGCTAAGAACAGGAAACTGAGGCTACAATTCACACAGACTCACCAAAACTGGACAATAGAAGATTGGAGAAACGTTGCTGCTCTGATGAGTCTCCATTTCTGCTGACACATTCAGATGCTCGGCTCACAATTTGGCATCAACAACATGAAAGCATGGATCCATCCTGCCTTGTATCAGCGGTTCAGGCTGGTGGTGGTGGTGTAATGGTGTGGGGGAGATTTTCTTGGCACACTTTGGGTTCATTAGTACCAATTGAGCATCAACGCCACAGCCTACCTGAGTATTGCTGCTGACCATGTCCATCCCTTTATGAGCACAGTGTCTCCATCTTCTGATGGCTACTTCCAGCAGGATAACGCAGCATGTCATAAAGCCTGAATTATCTCAGACTGGTTTCTTGAACATGACGATGAGTTCACTGTACTCAAATGGCCTCCACAGTCACCAGAGCTCAATCCAATAGAGCAGCTTTGGGATGTGGTGGAACGGGAGATTGGCATCATGGATGTGCAGCCGACAAATCTGCAGCAACTGTGTGATGCTATCATGACAATATGGAGCAAAATCTCTGAGGAATATTTCCAGTATCTTGTTGAATCGACGCCATTAAAGATTAAGGCAGTTCTGAAGGAAAAAAAGATCCAACCCGGTAATAGTAAGGTGTACCTAATAAAGTGGCCGGTGAGTGTATATAGTCAATTTTACAAAAGTTTCTTTCAATTCTGGCGATCATATAACATACACACCCACTATTAACATCATTATAACATCATACAGTTTCAGGCTTTTGTACAGTTTGTTTGTGCACATGATACAGCTAATTTTAAACATTATACACGCGTCACGCCGGCTGCCATCCTGCGTGCTGACGTACGGAGGGTGTGTGCGTAGGGGGCGTGGCCAGCGTACGTCATGACGCTGTGATAACAGTGACACCGATCAGCAGCTCTATATCGGAATTTGAGCGCTTTGGAGACACAGAAGAGGAAAGTAAACCCGTGAAGTGAGCAGCTTAAGCCTTTCTCTGTTTTCCACAGCTGGAACACGAGGACACTTCCCGCCACAGCGAGAACAATGGCGGTTTTAGGAGGCGCGTGCCGGCTCGTGCAGCGTAAGTGTGTTTACCAGTCTCCACACACACATGACATTCACACACACACACTCACTCTCTCCGAGGTCATTATATAATCCACAGGTTCATTAAGGACGCAGAATGAAGAGTGTGTGAGGGCTATAAATGAGCTGTGTTTTTGTCAGCTCTCTTCATGAAGGTTAAAGTGTTGGTGACTTTATTTCCTGCAGTTTTCCAGCTCCTAATTCAGTAATGGCGCAGTTGAAGCACGTGTTTTTAAATCTGCATTAATGTGCACGAGGTTTACATGCAGTGTTAAGCAGGAGTTAAAGTTTGCGAGGCGTTAAACATCATGTTACACAACACACGCTTTCACAACTTGCGTAACTGCGCCAACAGCGGCTCCCGGCGGCCGCGCGGCGCCACTGCAGCGCTCTCACTCGGTCAAAATAATTATTAATTTTAGTTTAGTTATTTTAAATTCTGATTCTTGCACGTTTTATTTTATTTAAAATTTTCTCTCAGTAAATGTATAAAACAGACATGCTTATCGTAATGAATTTCTGTTATGTTCAAGAGGACAGAAGAAATTATAAAGGATATTTTTTGATTGTGCAAGTCGTAATATTCTGTTATATATTATAAATAAATATAATATACATATAAAAAATGACAAAACTATGCAATAAAATATTTAAAAACTAGTAATATACACAATAGCCACATATGTGTATAATGTAATGTTGTGTGTGTTTGTAAAATATAATTAAAGTATACATGAAATAGTTTATTATATCAATGATGATACCAATCATCACATTTTTATAATGAAAACTAATAAACTAACATATATACTGTACAATGTGCAGTGTTATGTAAACATTAATGTACGATTTTAAATAAATATCTTTTTAAAATGTTATTATTTGTTGATTAATATCACTTTTTTTAATTCAGCGCTCTCACTCGGTGAAAATAATTATTAATTTTAGTTTAATTATTTAAATTTATGATTTGTGCTCGTTTTATTTGATTTAAAACCGGCTCTCAGTAGATGTACAGAATAGATATGCCAATCGTAATGTATTTATATGCTGTTCAGGAGGACAATAAGTTGCATAAGATATTTTTGATTGTGCAAGTCGTTATATTCAGCTTTATATCATAAAGAAATATATAATACATATGAATATATATTACAAAAATAGGGAATAAAATATTTGAAAAGTAGTAGCATAAACTGGTTTGGAATATCAATGATAATAATACCAGTCATGACATTCTCATAATGAAAACTAATATATAAACGGCGTACAAGCTGCAGTGTTGTGTAAATAATAACGTATAATTTTAAATTAATATTTTTTAATTTAATTAATAGTTGATAATATCACAAATAATTATTTTATTTTCTGATTTTTAATGATTTTATTAATTTAAAGCAGGTTCTCAGTGGATATATAAAATATACAAACTTATCATATTAGATTTATGTTGTTTAAGAGGACCGAATAAATTGTAAAGGATATATTTGATAGTGCATATTCTGTTATATGATAATATAATTACAAAAAATGTAATAATATTTATATTTTTTAATTAGTAGTATACACAATAGCTAAATATGTGTATAATGTAATGTTGTGTGTGTGTGTGTGTGTGTGTGTGTGTGTGTGTGTGTGTGTGTGTGTGTGTGTGTGTAAAAGTGTAATTAGAGTGTAAAATAGTTCATAATAATACCAGTCATGGCTTTGGGTTAATTAATATAATGAAAACTAATAAACTAATATAAATTAATATATAAACTGTGTACAATCTGCTGTGTTGTGTGAACATTAATTTATTATTAAAACATCATTTGGGAAATATTTAAAGTAGAAAAAAAATCAAATATTTTTTTTTATTTCCCAAATGATGTTTAACAGAGCAAAGACATTTTCACAGTTTGTCTGATAATATTTTTTCTTCTGGAGAAAGTCTTATTTGTTTTATTTCGGCTAGAATAAAAGCAGTTTTTAATTTTTTAAACACCATTTTAAGATCTATATTATTAGCCTCTTTCAGCTGTTTTTTTCGATAGTGTACAGAACAAACCATCATTATACAACAACTTGCCTAATTACCCTAACCTGCCTAGTTACCCTAATTAGCCTAGTTAAGCCTTTAAAGTCACTTTAAGCTGTATAGAAGTGTCTTGAAGAATATCTAGTCTAATATTATTTACTGTCATCATGACAAAGAGAAAATAAATCAGTTATTAGAGATGAGTTATTGAAACTATTATGATTAGAAATGTTGAAAACATCTTCCGTCTGTTAAACAGAAATTGGGTAAAAATTAAGCGGGGCTAATAACTCCCCCTGTTATATATATATATATAGAGCAGAAACACTAAATGTCACACTGTCAATCTTTTTCAGTATTGTGCAGCCCTGAAACAAGCACACATTCATGATCAAGCACAATGACTAGGATTAGTAACCAACTCTTAGCCTACTTTAGGGGGTTTTACGATAAGAAAGTCCATCAAACTTTGTCCTAATTTCTTCACACAGAAATATCTGTACATCATTATTTGCCTGACGTTTGATTTATTTCTAACTTACTATGGACTTTGTATATGCGTCTTCAGGATTTCAGTGATGCTAAATTATTAATCACATCCAATATATATATATATATATACATGCATGTGTGTGTGTTTGTGACAGAAGTTTTTACAGTGCAACAAAATAATGGTGACTGGAAAAAATAGCACAGATAATACACAGATAATATAAAATAAAGGTCATACAGGAATAAATAAAAGTACCTAGAGAGGAAAAACATGCTAATTTGGTATATTTTTACACATTATATTATTGAAATGTAAACAAAGTAGGTATTTGAATAAATAAAAGTGTGTATAAATAGTGTTGTTCCACTATTATTATCAAGTGTTCATTCATTTCTATGGAGGAAAACTCCTGTGTAGTACTGTTTTTCTCTAAATTGTGTGTGTGTGTGTGTGTGTGTGTGTGTGTGTGTGTGTTTCAGTGGTCAGATGTGGTTCTCCTGTGGGTTTGTGTTTGTCTTCATCTCTCAGACGACAGTCGACGGCCACAGCAGCGGCGTTCAACACCACAGCCACTCCAGAGACTAAAGAGAGCAGGTACACACACACATACTGTACACACATACTGTATACACACACTCACACACACACACACATACACACACACACACACACACACACACACACACACACTCCTATACAGACTCATACACGCTTATATACTGTACTCATATACACACACTGCCACAACCCCCCCTCACACACACCCAGTCAATAACACACACACTCTCTCTCACACACACATACACACACTGCCACAAACACACTGGCAAAAATAAAGTCCAAACACATGCGCTATAGCGGAATTGATTAACTAAATTGTCCGTAGTCTATAAGTGTGTATGGGTGTTCCCCAGTACTGGGTTGCAGCTGGAAGGGCATCCACTGCAAATAACATATGCTGGAATAGTTGGCAGTTCATTCGGCTGTGGCGACCTCTGAAATAGAGACTAATCGGAAGGAAGATGAACGAATAGAAGATTTCTAAAAGTCTTCAGCTTCAACACAAAAGAAAAGCTTTAAAGTGTGGAATATTTCCTGCTGTCTGGACTTCTCATGTGCAGCATTCTCTCAGGGTTTACATTAATGCTTTTAGCTGACGGTTTTAAAAACGGGGCTTTTCTTTTCTCCACTAAGTCTGACTCTTCTGCATGACTGAACATTCACTGAGATGACTAAAGAAATACTGTGTTTTCACTACAGAAAACCCAAAACAGGCATTCTGATGCTGAATATGGGCGGTCCAGAGAAGCTGGAGGATGTTCATGATTTCCTGCTGCGCCTCTTCATGGATACAGACCTCATGCAGCTGCCCGTGCAGAAGTAAGAAAGACTATTCAACATTTATAGGTCTAATATATACACTTCCTGACAAGTTTATTTTTTATTTTTATTATTTTTATTATTTTTTTTATTAACAAGAACCAGCATGTACAGTTTTCTTATACAATACAATACAATCACTTTACATTTCTTAACAAGAATGAAATGAGTGAAAAAACATAAAGGAGAAGAGAAAGAAAAAAAAACAGAGGAGAGGGTACATAATTATCAAACTACATATAAATATGTTTCGCACATTTTCCAATTTTAGTTATTTACAAGAGTTAGTAATGCACTTTTTTTTCTTTTCTTTTTTTTTTTTACAGGAAATTCATTTATACAAACATTTTATGTAAAAATGTTAAAGGGTCACGACCAAAACAACACCAGAACACATGTGTTGAGCTGTTGACAGTCATATATGTGTCACACACTGCTAAAAACACTATTAGGACACCTATATTTCACTTAAAAGTGTAAATTGGTTGTTTTTACGTTATTTCAAGCAAATTCGTACTTCCTGTTTGAAACGAATTTTTGAAGCTGCGTCACGGTCATGACATAATAGCGTGTATTCCAGCGTGCAGACTGGACGTCTGTGCCAGAGTGTGTCTTATTACGTCTTATAGTGTGCTGCATTAATGCATGAGTAAGGCTTGGTTCAAACCAATCAGCGCGCTCTATTGTGCAACTTCATTAATATTCATTAGTGTCACAGTGTTTAGACGGCAGAGACGCCACGTTGTGTTGGCAAAACAAGCGTGAAGTGTTGCTTTTATAGTTTGCTGCAGTGAAGTTTTGTTTTCATTTTCTCTCTGTGAGAGCGCAGCTGGAGTCACATGTGGATTAACAGTGTACGCGACGCTCGACAACAATAACTTGCGTGTCTGAGGAGGATTATTGTTTATCTGAGAGCTGTTCTCATCTGCAAACGCTGAGATCCGGATTCGCTTTAGTCTCCTCTTAATAAAGACGCGGCTCTAGCTTCTGGTGATTGTCCTGTCTCTACAGATTTGGTGAGTGAGCGACCAGCGCTCTTTGTTTATTCAGTTTGTTCGTATTGAACTAAGTTAACTATTGCACTGAGTGCAGAAATGTTAGCACTACAACCAAACCGCATTTTGTGACCGGAATAACACAGGCGGGTTTCTGACGCTACCTGCCGTGTGCATCTAAGTTTCCGGGAAATGCTGAGGTTTTTTTTTTTCTCTCTCATTCGCCGTGCGGTAGAGCAGTTCCTCGAATCAAATATCTCGTTTGTCGCGAGGGACATGAATGAATTCCCTGAATGAAAGAGCCAAACTGCAGTTAAAGTCCAACATTTAATAATTTGGCAAATAATTCGACAACAGATGTCCATGTAAACACAGTCGCGTGCCCAAATAGACACTCCCACAACGTGCCTCTTTTCTTCCTCCGACACTCCCCCCTAAACAGAGCTGGACACGCCCACTTTTCTGGCTTTTTCCAAAGTAGAGGTGTGAAAACACCCTGCTGAAACGAGGGGGTTTCATGGCCCTTTAAAGGAGGAGCATATATTAATTGTTTGAATTGCTTTTCTATTTTGAGACTTGGAAATCACTTTTATATACATTTGAATCTCTTTTTTTAACACCATGAAGAGAGGTTTGCTTTTGGAAAACTTGGATCCTGACAAGTCTTAGGAACACTTTGGTCTCAGTTTTATTTCTACAAATGTATTTAACTACAAATCTGTATTATTTCTACAAATATTATTCCAGAAATATACAATTTATTGTTTTTAATAACATTAATAATCCAATATATTACATTTCTACATTTTAATATCATCACATTTTAATTAGGTAATTTATTTGTTTATTTATTATCAATATTATCCCATAATTAGTATCCCATATATTTTCAGATACTATATTTGTCTGTCATTGTATATTATAAAAATAATAATGTGAAAATTAAAACTTAGACTTGTAGGTTTAGTAACTTAAGACTTATGATTGCATTCATATACAGCAACTCTGTGATAACCCGAAGTATCCTCACTTTAGAGAAAGTGTCTTGCTAAATGAGTAATTGTAACATTGGGAGTGAAGTTGTTTTATTGCCTCTCAAACACTTCTTTATTGCAGTAAACTCGGGCCATTCATTGCCAAAAGACGCACCCCAAAGATCCAGGAGCAGTACAGTAAGATTGGCGGAGGGTCTCCTATTAAAGCCTGGACCACCATGCAGGGGGAAGGAATGGTGAAACTGCTGGATGAGATGTGTCCGGACACGGGTGAGAGATTCACAGATAATACAGACTCAGATCATTCTACATCAATGCTTTAAGCTCTACAATATATTAGTTGCATCCAAACTTTGCTTGTCATATATATGCGTGTGTCATATACTGTTAAAGTCAGAATTATTAGAATTATTCCCCCGCCTGTATACACAGGGTGTCCGCGGGGTCTTAAAAAGTATTAAAAGTTGATAAATTAATTTTGAGAAAATTAATGCCCTTAAAAGATATTAAAAAGTCTTAATCTTAATCCTAAATCTTCCTCAAGCATTGTCCAAGTTTTTGTTCAAGTGTTTGACTCCAAAAAAGCATAAACATATTTATTTTCCTCTATTGTTTCGGGCCGGGTGCATCCGGCCAAACTCCTATCTCCATGAAGGTGATGTGATGCGATGCTCTCCACTTAGTGAAACCATAAAGCAGGGCTATTTAATCGGTGGCCCGCAAGGCAATTAGTTCCGGCCCTCCAAATACTGTGACCAAGACATCAAAAATAAATTTAGTTCAGTCGAAAAATTGCCGCTATAGTTATGAAGTGACGTGCATCTGTTCAAAACAGCACGAGCTGCAGTTGAAGGCTGCGCAGAGCGTGACGCCCCATTCACACGGGGTGTCAGCGTCAACGCTTCCCGTTCACTTTGAATGGGTGACGTCAGGCGTTGCCGAATAGCATTGTGGATCCGTTAGCCCCGCTTCAGAGGTGTTGCTCGCTGCAGAAGTTGGGACTAGCTCAACTTTAAGAGCTGACAGAAGCGTCAGCCAATCAGATCGCTGTATGCAAATACACCAGCTAGACAGTGGCCTATTGCTGACTGAATTTCATTGGCTGACGCTGCTATGACGATCACTTCAGACTCGCCTTCAGTCAAGCGTTGACGATGAAGCCCCCGTGTGAATTGGGCGTGAGTCACCTGACATTAAGCGAGCAAGTGGCGCGAACAGCTGAAAACATTTGGATACTTAAGCTTAAAGGCTTCTCAACGCCGCATTTCGGAACAAAACTACTGCAACTAAACAAAGTTATGCCACCTGTGCGCTAGTTTAAAGTTCAAAGCTTATATTACGTCTTTTCCACACGCAAGTTTATTATTTCCAATGTAAGAATATATGCCAATATACGCGCGCAAGCAGAGCGATGGCTTGCGCCTTTCAGACGCACTGAGTAGAAAACATCTCACGCTGTAGTAGTAAGAGTTGTGCGTGGCTCTTTGTGCATATTAAACAAAGAATACTGTTGAAAGCAGAAGTTTACATACACTGTATTAAAAGGCAGGTAACCATTTAAAGCAGGGGTCACCAAACTTGTTTCTGGAGGGCCGGTGTCCTGCAGATTTTAGCTCCAACCCTAATCAAACACACCTGAACAAGCTAATCAAGGTCTTACTAGGTGTACTTAAAACACCCAGGCAGGTGTGTTGATGCAAGATAGAGCTAAACCCTGTAGGGACACCGGTACTCCAGGACCAGGATTGGTGACCCCTGATTTAAAGAAAAGTCAGATGTTAATGTGACTAAAATTTTTCTCCTTTAGGTAAGTAAGGATTATCACATTTGTTTCTGTTCTGCATAATAGCAGAATAATGACAGAGAGAGAGATTTGTTGAGAAATAGTTTTAACTCTTCTTGAAAGTCAAGTTTGCACACAGTAAGATTATTCTGCCTCTGATAAAGCTCAGATGATGATGTCAAGGTTTGGGAGGTTTCTGATTGGCTATTTGACAACATTTGAGTTAATGTGAGGCACGACTGTAGAATAGTATTGAAGGAAAAGCTCAAACACACTGCCTCCTTGTGTGACAACATGGGGAAATCAACAAGCCAGAATCAGCAACAAAGCCAGATTACCATTAGCTAAATGACACTGGGAAAAACACTAATGTTTAGAGACATGTCCTGTCCTCTGATGGAGCTAAGATTGAACTGTTTGGCCATAATGAGCAGGGTTACATTTGGAGGACAAAGGGAAAAGTGCACAAGCCTAGAAACACCATCCCAACTGTGAAGTATGGGGGCGGCAGCATCATGTTGTGGGGCTGTTTTGCTGCAGGAGGGACTGGTCCACTTCACAGCATAGATGGCATCATGAAGACAGAACATTATGGAGAAATACTGAAGCAACATCTCAAGACATCAGCCAGGAAATTACAACTTAGCCACAAAAGGCTCTTCCAAACAGACCATGACCCTAAGCATGCTGCTAAATGAGTTCAAATGTGCTTTAAGGGCATCAAAATGAATGTTTTGGAGTGGCCATCACAAAGCCCTGATCTCAATCCTATAGAACATTTGTGGGCAGAGTTGAAAAAAAGCTTAAATACCTAATATACTAAACTTTTAGTCTGATTTACCATCAGACATTTAAAATAATGGTTATGTTTATCTTTTTAGAGTGCATGTAAACTTCTGGTTTCAACTGTATGTTAGACAAATTATTACAAACCATTCTCATCAAATCATTACGTATATATGAACGCAGATGATAACAACAGTTCATTTAAACACTTACCTAATATAAAGCTTACATTTACATTAGACGTAATAACCGTGAAACATGATTATTCTTCAGACTAAATAATCGTACAGCCAAATCTATAATCATTGCATCCATAATTGTTATACAGTTCAAAACAGAACATATATCTGAATGTGAAGAACATACGAAGAAGCCTACTGAAGCAATGCACTGCTTTTGTTGTGCTTTGAAATACAACATTTGAATGTCTGTAAAAGAAAAAGCCACAATGCACTGACCTTATGTAGTTTCAAAATACAATATATTAACATTTTAACTGTAGAAAAATACAATGTGGGTGTCTTAAGGAGGAAAAATACAGCATATGGGCTCTTATATGCTGTTGTGTCATCATCACTCATATTGCAAGTCATATCTCTCCGGGCCTTCATTTGGGGTGGTTTTCATGAACCGGCCCCCATGACAAATTAATTGAACAGCCCTGCTGTAGAGCAAAACAGACAGCAAAATGGGAAAATGCAAGTTTGCATCTCCTGGTTGAAGAAAGACGAGTATAAACAGTTGAAACTTGTTGCTGAAAATAACCATGTAATTTGTTCTTACAAGGTTGCTTCTTCTGAGCTTATCTAAGTTATGTTGCACGGTTGTGCTCCATTCATTTATTTAACTACAGCTGTTTATTAACAACTGCTTATTAAGTTAAAGGTTTGACACTGATTAGAACTCGAAGTGGCGATGAGTTCTTAAAATATTCTGAGACGGTCTTTAAAAAGTCTTCAAATGGATTTAAATTACCTTTAAATGATATGGGAAATAAGGCTAAACGCTATATCGTTTCAGCATCGAAATCGCTTTGTGGGAGTGCGATAGTCCGCATCTGCAATGTCAAGTTTTGATTTTATTTAACCAGGAAGCACAGTTCAGAGCACATGATGTGATTGCAGAATTTAACCCTAAAGTAATAATAATATTCTAATATAATATGATATAATATAATACAACCCGGGCGAAGCAGGGGGTAGTGTTGTCACCTCACAGCAAAAAGGTTGCTGGTTCGAACCTCGGCTCAGTTGGCGTTTCTGTGTGGAGTTTGCATGTTCTCCCTGCATTCCTGTGGGTTTCCTCCGGGTGCTCCGATTTCCGCCACAGTCCAAAGACATGCAGTGCAGGTGAACTGGGTAGGCTAAATTGTTCGTAGTGTGTGTGTGTGCGTGTGTGCGTGCGTGCGTGTGTTTGTGAATGTTTCCCAGAGATGGGTTGCGGCTGGAAGGGCATCCGCTGAGTAAAAATGTGCTGGATAAGTTGGCGGTTCATTCCGCCGTGGTGACCCCGGATTAATAAAGGGACTTAGCCGACAAGAAAATGAATGAATATAATACAACCCTAATATATTATATGAAAGGTTTTTATTGTGATGTGTTTTGATCTGCGACTAAGATTTCAAGTGAATTTACTCCATTTAGCCACAAGAAATGCTAAAGTTTGCCACTTTAACAAATAATGATGTTCATTTCTACAACAAAGACTCTGTGTGGGGTTATTTTACAGCTGTTTATTGAATTTATGTACTTTAATACTGTTAAACTCCACTGAAAACTATAAAGTGCTTACTATTTTATTTTTATTATTGTTTTGTTGTCTTCATTTGTGCTTTAATTTCTTTATTTGATATGTTTATGAATAATTTTGTACATCTGATGTCAGCTTACTGAAATGCAGTCAAACTTGTAGTCAAAATGTAGTGATGTTGATGTAGTCAAACTTCCAATTAAAGTAAAAATATGAATATAAAGCTATCTTGTGAAATTACAGTAGAAGTCAGAATTATTCGCCCCCCTTTGAGTTTTATTTTTTAAATATTTCCCAAATGATGTTTAACAGAGCAAGGAAATGTTCACAGTATGTCTGATAATATTTTTTCTTCTGAAGAAAGTCTTATTTGTTTTATTTCGGCTAGAATAAAGGCAGTTTTACATTTTTTAAACACAATTTTAAGGTCAATATTATTAGCCCCATTAAAGCTATATTTTTTCGATTAGTCTACAGAACAAACCATCATTAAACAACAACTTGCCTAATTACCCTAACCTGCCTAGTTATCCTAATTAACCTAGTTAAGCCTTCAAATGTCACTTTTAGCTGTATAGAAGCTGTATATATTGCTTTAAACTTCAAAAGAAATAATAGTTATGAATGGGAGATACTGTGAAAAATGTCTCGTTCTGTTAAACAACACTTGGGAAAGAATCACAATGTCTTCAGTGTTTTCTCAGCCTCTAATAGTGTTGGGTGTCCTTCTTTTGTCCTTTTCTTTCTGATGGTGTGGAGTGTCTTTTGTAACGGCTCATAAAGTAATCAGAGAGTAACACACAAACCGTCATCTTTGTTGTCTGTGTTGTGAGCTGATAAACAGCAGAGAGAAAAGAGTGTGTGTCAATGATAGATCAAGCTCAGAGGAGTGTCTCACACACCCTAAAACACACTCTCACACACACCTATGATAAACAGCAAGCTCTTCCACATCACTTCCTATTTGTTTCTCCTTTTGTGTAATTTTGACCGCTCTTTTTAGAAGTTTGACTATAATATATGTATTAATATTTTATAAGCCTTGCTTGGACAAGGGTTAAAATGAGTTGAAAAGTCTGCTGTAACACTTAAACAAATGCATATGTTTTGTTCAGTGTAATATAATTAAAATTAAAACGACAAAGGTAATGCTTGTTTTATACCTTTAAAACAAAATACTTATACTAATGCTAATAATCTAATTTATACATTTCTATTATACATTAATTTTTATTATACATTCATTTCTATTATACATTCAAATGTATAATAGAAATAACAAACATAATAATAATAAATAAAGCAAACTACGTTACATTAAAAACAAAGAAAGTTAGAAAAAAATAATAACTTGTGAAAAACTAATTTACTTTTTATTAATGTTTCTAATGTGTTAATGTGACTAAAAATGCTAGGATTTGGGTTTAATCTCTAGTAACCTAATAATGAAATATTGACAAATATAATCTTGAATTTAACCCCTAAAATATCATGTTAAAAAACAAATAAAAATTCATAAACTAAAAATTACTGTATAGAAATAATGTATAAAAATGTGTATTTATTATTATTATTATTATTATTATTATTATTATTATTATTATTATACACTGTAGGGATCTGTGCAATATAATTTGATTCATAATCAATTATAATAACGGTGTAAGATTGTTTCTATACGCATAAAAAACAAGTAAAATAAAAGTGAAAATGAAAATGTTTCTACATTAGTTTAAATAATTAAATAAACTAATTAATAAAGATGATGACGATGATAAAAAATAATTTCATTTAATTTAATAATACAAATATGTATAAATTAACTTGTTATTAATTGCAAAATTACAATGAATATATTTAAAATGATGATAATAATAATGCAAAATAATAATTACAATAAAACAAAGCTATAAAGGAGTGAATTAACCTTAAATAAACTTGGGTAAATGTGCAATTTTTGTATGTAAATGTGATCGTAAAATGCTATGATTTGGGTTTAATCAAAAGTAACCTGATGATAAAATATTTACAAACATTATATTGAATTTAACCCCCAAAATATTATATTAAATAAATAAAGAAAAATTCATAACCACAAACTTTATTTTAAAGGGACTGTATATTTAAATGTTTATTATTATTATTATTGTTGTTGTTATTATTACTACTACTAATAATATATATGCAACATGGTGATGTGAACATTGTAATTAAATAAATTTATTTTAAATAATTTAATTAATTTAATTCAATAATTGATATTATATTATATTTATTGTGTAATTTTCCAGAAAAAAGGCTTAAGCGTCGAAAAAAAAGGTACATTTATAAGTAAAAAATAGTTTAAGTAAAAAAAATCATAATGATAAAGCATAAGTGTTAATTAATTAATAAACAAATTAATTAATTTAAATAAATGAACAAATAAATAAAGAGGATGGCGATGATAAAAACAAAGTAAGAGCACAGGATAAACTAAGCATTAGCAGACATCAAATTGAGCAAATATCAACAAAACACAGACGAGTAATTTGACTCAAAACAAGACTAAATTGACATTTAACCAGGATTTCATTTGATTCAATAATGCAAATTTTTATAAATTAACTTCCAATTAATGGTAAAATAACAATGAATATATTAAAATAATTAGTAAAAATATTACATGAAAACAAAGCTAGAAAGAAATTAATTTAACCTTAAATAAACTTCTGTAAATGTGAAATCTTTTATATGTAAATGTGACAGTAGAAATCCTATGATTTGGGTTTAATCAAAAGTAACCTGATGATAAAATATGTACAATTATTATCTTGGATTTAACCCTCAAAATATAATATTCAATAAACAAATAAATAAACAAATATTCATAACCAGAATTTTATTTTAAAAGTACTGTATATTTAAATGTATAGTGTCATTATTAAAATTATTATTAATTATTATTTATTATTGTTAATATATATGCAACATGGTGATGTGAACACTGTAATTAAATTAATTTAAAATATATAATTTAATTAATTTAATTAAATAATTCATCATATCGATTGTGTAATTTTGCCAGGGAAAGGCTTAAGCGTAAAAAAAAAAGTAAATTTGTAAGTAAAAAAAATGTAAGTGAAAATAATCATAATGATAATGCATTAATTTCAATAAATAAATAAATTAACTAATTCATTAATTAATAAAGATTATGACCATGATAAAAAATGATTTCATTTGATTTAATGATACAAATATGAATAAATGAACGTGTAAGTAATTGTAAAATTATATAATTTACATATTTACATGTGTATTATTATTATTAATTTTAAAATAGCATAAAATTAAGTGAAATTGATCGTAATGATAATGCTTTAGTTTAAATAAATCAACTAATTAAATAATTAAAATAAATAAAGAGGATGATGATGATAAAAAAAAACAAAGTAGGAGGGCAACGCGGTGGCGCAATAGGTAGTGCTGTCGCCTCACAGCAAGAAGGTCGCTGGTTTGAGCCTCAGCTGGGTCAGTTGGCATTTCTGTTGGAGTTTGCATGTTCTCCCCATTCGTAAAACATATGCTGGATAAGTTGGCGGTTCATTCCGCCGTGAATAAACAGGATAAACAAAGCACTAGCAGACATCAAATTAAGCAAAGATCAACAAAACGCAAACGAGTAGTGCACAGTTAAGCAGGATTTCAGATAGTCTGAGGAACAGTGCTGGTGAATGTGTAATGAGTGATTTGTGTGTTTGTGTTTGTGCAGCTCCTCATAAGTTTTACATTGGTTTCCGGTACGTTCATCCGCTGACGGAGGAGGCCATAGAGTTGATGGAGAAAGATGGAGTGGAGAGAGCTGTGGCCTTCACACAGTACCCACAGTACAGCTGCTCCACCACCGGTAAGAGTTACAGATCATTTAGCATTTATAAAAGAACCTGTCTGCTGTAGCTGAACTCTGCTGTGTGTGTGTGCGCGTGTGTGTGTGTGTTATCAGGCAGCAGTCTGAACGCCATCTACAGATACTACAGTAATCGCGCCGACAGACCGAAGATGCGCTGGAGTGTGATTGACAGGTGGCCGACACACCCGCTGCTGATAGAGGTGAACACTGACGTTTACTCACACACCCTTTTTCTGCTCATTAATGCATTTTTACTAGCAGCCAGAAACATGAGTTTTGTAAGGGTTTAATGTCTTATTTCTGATCAGCGAACTGCGATTGATGTGATGTGTTTCCTGCAGTGTTTCGCGGAGCATGTTCGTAATGAGCTGGACAAGTTTCCTGTGGAGAAGAGAGATGATGTGGTGATTCTGTTCTCTGCGCACTCTCTGCCTCTATCTGTAAGTCTCTCCTCACCTTTCATTTATCAGCTTCGTACACTACACAGCTCTTCCCTCTGTGTGTGTGTGTGTGTGTGTGTGTGTGTGTGTGTGTGTGTGTGTGTGTGTTCGTGTTCGCTGTGTGTAATGAATGTTTCTTGTGTTCAATGTGTTCCATGTGTCATTTCTGTGTTCCATGTGTGATTCAAATGTACCATGTTTGTTCCATGTGTGTTCAATCTGTGTTCCATGGGATTCATGTGTTCCATGTGTCATTTCTGTGTGCCAAGTGTGTTCCATGTGTCATTTCTGTGTGCCATGTGTGATTCATGTGTTCTGTGTGTTCCATGTGTGTTCCATCTGTGTTCCTTATGATTCATGTGTTCCATATGTCATTTCTGTGTTCCAAGTGTTCCATGTATGATTAATGTATTCTGTGTGTTCTATGTAAGTTCAATGTATGATTTGTGTGAATTGTGTTACACCTGGGTTCCATGTGATTCATGTGTTCTGTGTCATTTCTGCGTTTCAAGTGTGTTCCATGTGTGCTCCATCTGTGTTCCATAGGATTCACGGGTTCCATGTGTCAATTCTGTGTTCCTAGTGTTTCATGTGTGATTCATATGTACCATCTGTGTTCCATATGTCATTTCTGTGTTCCAAGTGTGTTCCATGTGTGATTCATATGTACTATGTCTGTTCCATGTGTGATTCATATGTACCATGTCTGTTCCATGTGTGTTCCATCTGTGTTCCTATGATTCATGTGTTCCATATGTCATTTCTGTGTTCCAAGTGTGTTCCATGTATGATTAATGTATTCTGTGTGTTCCGTGTGTGTTCTATGTAAGTTCAATGTATGATTTGTGTGAATTGTGTTCCACCTGGGTTCCATGTGATTCATGTGTTCTGTGTCATTTCTGCGTTTCAAGTGTGTTCCATGTGTGCTCCATCTGTGTTCCATAGGATTCACAGGTTCCATGTGTCAATTCTGTGTTCCTAGTGTTTCATGTGTGATTCATATGTACCATCTGTGTTCCATATGTCATTTCTGTGTTCCAAGTGTGTTCCATCTGTGATTCATGTGTTTTATGTCTGTTGCATGTGTGAATCATATGTACTATGTTTGTTCCATGTGTGTTCCATCTGTGTTCCTATGATTCATGTGTTCCATATGTCAATTCTGTGTTCCAAGTGTCCCGTGTGTGATTCATGTGTACCATCTGTGTTCCGTGTGTGATACCATCTGTGTTCCGTGTGTGATTCAGATGTACCATCTATGTTCCGTGTGTGATTCATGTGTACCATCTGTGTTCCGTGTGTGATTCATATGTACCATGTGGGTTCCGTGTGTAAATCATATGTACTGTTTGTTCCATTTGTGTTCCATCTGTTTTCGTATGATTAATGTGTTCCATATATCATTTTATGTCAATTCTGTGTTCCAAGTGTCCCATGTGTGATTCATATGTACCATGTGTGTTCCGTGTGGGATTCATATGTACCATGTGGGTTCCGTGTGTAAATCATATGTACTGTTTGTTCCATTTGTGTTCCATCTGTTTTCGTATGATTAATGTGTTCCATATATCATTTTATGTCAATTCTGTGTTCCAAGTGTCCCATGTGTGATTCATATGTACCATGTGTGTTCCGTGTGGGATTCATATGTACCATGTGTGTTCCGTGTGTAATTCATATGTACCATGTGTGTTCGGTATGTAATTCATATGTACCATGTGTGTTCCGTGTGTGATTTATGTATTCTGTGTGTGTGTGTTCCATGTAAGTTCAATGTATGCTTTGTGTGAATTGTTACATATGGGTTCCATGTGATTCATGTGTTTCATGTGTCCTTTCTGTGTTCCATGTGTGCTCCATGTCTGATTCATGTGTTCCATGTAGCTCCATGTCTGATCCATGTGTTTCATGTGTGCTCCATGTCTGATTCATGTGTTCCATGTGTGTGTGTTCCAAGTGTGCTCTGTGTGTTTCAAGTGTGTTTTATGTGTATTCTATGCAAGTTCAATGTGCGATTTCTGTGAATTGTGTTCCATATAGGTAACGTGTTCCACGTGTGTGCCACGCATTGTGTTTGTTCCATGTGTGATCCTTGTGTAATCCATGTTTCACATGTGTATTCTATGTGTGATTCTTGCATTCCATGTGTGATCAATGTGTTCCATGTTTGTTCCATGTGTGATCAATGTGATCCATGTTTGTTCCATGTGTGATCAATGTGATCCATGTTTGTTCCATGTGTGATCAATGTGATCCATGTTTGTTCCATGTGTGATCAATGTGATCCATGTTTGTTCCATGTGTGATCAATGGGTTCCATGTTTGTTCCATGTGTGATCAATGGGTTCCATGTTTGTTCCATGTGTAATCAACGTGTTCCATGTGTGAATAATGTGTTCCTTGGTTGCTCTATGTGTGTTCTATGCATACAATGTGTGATACATGAGTTCCATGTGTGATCGTTGTGTTCCATGTTTATTCCATGTGTGATTCATGGGTGATCAATGTGTTGCATGGTTGCTCTATGTGTGTTCTATGCATGTAATGTGTGATACATGAGTTCCATGTGTGATCGTTGTGTTCCATGTTTATTCCATGTGTGATTCATGGGTGATCAATGTGTTGCATGTGTGTTCTATGTGGGCTTTGTGTCTTCCATACGTTCCATGTGTGATGAACATATTTTTGGAACACACAAAACATGTCCATCATGCATGGGATGCATGTGACAGTAAACACAAGGTACATGTGTAATGAAGGTTTCTCGTGTTCCATGTGTGATTATTGTGAGAATAGTTTGCTGGGTTCCATGTGTGTTTCCTGTGTGATAAATGCACTTGACATGTATCTTGTGTACTTCAGGTGGTGAACCGGGGTGATCCATACCCACAGGAAGTGGGCGCTACAGTTCAGAGAGTGATGGACCGACTGGGCCACTGTAACCCATACAGACTCGTCTGGCAGTCAAAGGTCAGTTTATATATATATATATATATATATATATATATATATCATAATATTTACCTTTATTGATTTTAAAAGTCATTGTAATTTAGTGCTTCATACATATTATGTGCTTCACATGATAGAGTACACCACACACAGATCTCTCCGTAACATTCATATTTTCTATAGAATGATTTTTAATATATATATATGTGTGTGTGTGTGTGTGTGTGTGTGTTCAGGTTGGGCCGATGGCGTGGTTGGGGCCACAGACAGATGAGGTCATCAAGGGTCTCTGTCAGCGAGGCAAGAGGAACCTGCTGCTGGTGCCCATCGCCTTCACCAGCGACCACATCGAGACGCTGCACGAGCTGGACATCGAGTACTCACAGGTCCTCGGAGAAGAGGTGTGTGTGTGTATATGTTTTTGTGACATATCAGGACAAATGTGTATCATGTCATAGGAATGACACCGGTATTAGAGACTGAATTATGAAGACACAGCTTCCTTTAAAGGGTTATGTGTAGGGTTGTGGAGGGGGACAAGGTTATAGTAGTTTTGCATTTTTCATTAGTTTTAGTTATTTTATTTTGAGTTTTTTTTTAAATGAAATTAGTTTTAACTAGTTTTAGAGGCAGATTTACTAGTTTTTATTTCTTTCTATATTTTGAAATTGCTTAGTTTTAGTTTCATTCATTCATTTTCTTGTCGGCTTAGTCCCTTTATTAATCCGGGGTCGCCACATCAGAATGAACCGCCAATTATCTAGCATATGTTTTAGGCAGCAAATGCCTTTCTAGCCGCAACCCATCTCTTGGAAACACCCATACACACACACACACACACCCATACACGCTCATACACTATGGACCATTTAGCCTGCCCAATTCACCTGTACCACATGTATTTGGACTGTGGGGGAAGCTGGAGCACCTGGAGGAAACCCATGCCAACGCAGGGAGAACATGCAAACTCCACACAGAAACGCCAGCTGAGGCTCGAACCAGCAACCTTCTTGCTGTGAGGCGACAGCACTAGCTACTGCGTCACCTAATTTTAGTTTAGTTTTTATTAGTTGTAGTGTTAGATTTATTTGTTTATTTTTTATAAATTAGAATATTTGTTAAGTGCTAGATACAAAATCATTAGACTCATCGGAATAATAACTCAACCAAAGATATCATTTTGAAACCTGTATGCAGAGGACACATGACCACTACCATCAATCCATCCTCACATTCAAATACAACATCCCACTAGATAGCAGGCCTAAGTACCATTCAATATGTGTAAACAACATTTATTTTTCCTTTCTAGTTTTCGTTTTTTCGTTCGTTTTCGTTAACTATATTAACCTTGAAGGGGGATAGAAAATACAGTTTGTACTGTATAAAAGCAATGAATACCTGTCTGACTGTCCCCACAATTCACAAAAACAAACGTGTGTGTGTGTGCTCATGAACATCAGAGCCTTCATTTAAACCACATGTTTTCAAAATACAAACGTGTTTTGGTTTGCTGTTAAGGTGTGGATTTTTGCGTGTTTGTAAAATTTTCTCTTATTGTTAATTAAAATTTTTATGATATAAATTTCTGTAATTTATTTTGCTACTTAACGCTCAAACAAACAAACAAACATAAAAGTGTTGCCGTGTGTGTGTTCAGGTTGGAGTGGAAAACATCAGAAGAGCAGAATCTCTGAATGGAAATCCACTGTTCTTCAGGGTAAGATCAGCTCAACGTTATCAACAACATCATCATATCAATAATAATAATGTCAGTATCGACCCGCATGCGCTCTTCAGGTCTGGATGTTCACCAGTCCGCTATAGGAACTGCACATTTATTTTGTAGCTAGCTCTAGTCTATTCTCTGTGTGTTTCTGAGCTTGGTTTGTTAACTGAGTTAGGGATGTGTGTGTGTGTGTGTGTGTGTGTGTGTGTGTGTGTGTGTGTGTGTGTGTGTGTGTGTGTGTGTGTGTGTGTGTGTGTGTGTGTGTGTGTGCATGTGTGAAAGAAACTCCACCGCGGCCCACTGAGTTTATTAAAACCCCTGAAATCAATCAAGACTTTAGCTGACTGAACACATCACACACACACACACACACACACACACATACACACACACACACACACACACACATATACACACACACACTTTTCCCGTTTCAATTCAGTGCTCTCTGTTTCAGTGTAATCTGTATCAGTGACCTTAGAAGTGTTCAGTTAATTTCTGTGCTGTCGGTTTGACATAATCATATTGTTAAGCTCAATAACTCATAATATATAAATATGCAGCACACAAATCCTGGATAAAATAATTAAAAATACTATTATTTTTGATGTATAATATTAAAATAATTTTTATTAAAAACGTCATACATTATACATTTAATTTATGGATGTTGTCGTTTATTTGACTTAATTCATTGTTTAATTTTAATATTAGATATAAATAATAATTACGTAAATAGATTTGTATATTTATTTATGCTTCTGTCTGTATCTGTAGTGAGTGTGCATGTGTGTGTATGTATTTTTAAATTAAGATGGTAAAATAATAACAATAATACAATAATTTCATGCGTAAAAATTGTAAGTTAACAGACTAATTAAATGGGTATTTCAGAAAATGTCAATTTATTGATGATTATTTTTGTTTTTTAATTAGATTAATTTCCTCAAGCTGTAAGTGTATGTGTGGATATATTCACTTATCGGCCACTTTATTAGGTACACCTCTCCAACTGCTCGTTAACGCAAATTGGCCAATCACATG
This sequence comes from Danio rerio, assembly GCF_052040795.2. Taxonomy (NCBI): domain Eukaryota; kingdom Metazoa; phylum Chordata; class Actinopteri; order Cypriniformes; family Danionidae; genus Danio; species Danio rerio. The sequence continues at coordinate 2,141,412 of NC_141041.1, forward strand.
GCAGCAACTCAATGCATTTAGGCCCCGTTTACACTAATGCGTTTTCGTTTTAAATCCGTCCACACTACACTGGAGTTCTCGAGCGCTGAAAACGGAGCGTTTCGAAAACGCTGGAGAGGCCGTTTCATCCTAAGACGCTGCTGCTCCGTCTCAGTGTGGATGGGGGAAAACAGAGACATCTGAAAACAGAGGCGGGGCTGCTGACATTCTGATTGGGGCTTTTCCTCAATATTAAGTAGCCGACACACACAGTTCAGTCTCGCATCCTCTCCTTGTAAGTTCAGACTTTGCAAGTTTGATATGGAAAACAGACTCTCAAGGACATGTCCGGTAAATCTTCAAAGGGAACAGTGTACTTTAAAACCTTATTCACATCATCCTGGCTACATTGTTTCACTTTCTCATTCATTCATTTTCTTGTCGGCTTAGTCCCTTTATTAATCAGGGGTCGCCACATCGGAATGAACAGCAAGTTTTCATGCAGCGGATGCCCCTCCAGCCGCAACCCATCTCTGGGAAACAACCACACACACACTCATACACTATGGACAATTTAGCCTACCCAATTCCCCTGTAACGCATGTCTTTGGACTGTGGAAGAAACCCACATGAAGGCAGGGAGAACATGCAAACTCCACACAGAAACACCGACTGAGCCGAGGTTCGACCCAGCGACTTTCTTGCTGTGAGGCGACAGCACTACCTACTGCGCCACTGCCTTGCCCTGTTTCACTTTCTCAACAGTAAAATGAAAACATGATGTAAGGAACTGCTATTTTCATTTTGATATTAACAAGTTAACAGACAGCAGAAATGCTGAGGCGTCGTGCTGCATCTTCACTGTGTGCATATTTATAATACAGAGCTCATATAACATCACTGCCTCCTTTCATTTTCATTTAAAATACGAAACGTATCCTCTGCTTTGCTGAATGTCAGTTTTAATAAACAATAATAGCCATTATTAAAGTATAACGCACTAAGTTTAAACGTTATAGGAAATAACGGCAAGCGATCAGTCAATATACATAATGTACGGGGTTACGTTAATTATTAACTGATCTTTGCGCTCAGCCAAAACACGTTACCTGTGAACAAGTAATCGATTCAGAAGATCAAAGTCGGGGAATATGTCGTTAGATAAAGACGATAAGATTAATTAAATGTAACGTTTAGCAAATATAGTGAGATTAGATCCAGCAGGGGATGCTTGATGAGCAGTCCGACCAGCACAGCTCTCATCTGGATAGAAATGCTGCAGCGCGTGCCAGAGAGTGTGTGTGTGTGTGTGTGGTCACGTGATGTGCGTTTTAGTGTGGACGGAGAGCTGTTCACAAACGCTGGGTGAAACACTAGTGTGGACGCGGATCTTTTTCATTCTAAAACCCTGTTTTAAAACTAAAACGCACTAGTGTAAACGGGGCCTTAGGCATGTAGACATGGTCAAGAGGATCTGCTGCAGTTCAAAGCGAGCATCAGAATGAGCAAGCAAGGGGATTTAGGAGACTTTGAACATGGGATGGTTGTTGGTAAAAATGTTCCTCTTGGCTTTTTTTCATTGTGTGTGTGTGTGTGTGTGTGTGTGTGTGTGTGTGTGTGTGTGTGTGTGTGTGTGTGTGTGTGTGTGTGTGTGTTTCAGGCTTTGGCTGATCTGGTTCAGTCTCACCTGCAGTCTAATGAATCATGCTCTCGTCAGCTGACCCTGCGCTGTCCGCTGTGTGTGAACCCAACCTGTGCTCAAACCAAAGCCTTCTTCTCCAGCCAGAAACTCTGACCGCCGTTCATCTCTCATCTGGACAGCAGCGGCTCCAGGTGTGTGTGTGTGTGTGTATGTGTAAAGATTACGGACAAATAAACGCTCAAGTGCCGCACTCACCGAATGACATGCACTTTTACCCAGACTTGTGTTCCAGCAGCTGAAAGCATCCACATCTTCATCTATCTGTGCAGATTCTCCTCATACGTGAATGTGTCTTCCCTTAAAGAAACACTCCACGATTTTTGTAAATAGGCTCATTATACAGCTCTCCTAGATATATGTACCATATTTAAATCCATTTAGCCAATATCTGGCTCTGCAGGTGCAGTTTTAGCTTAGCTTAGCATAGATCATTAAATCGGATTAGACCATTAGCATCTCACTTAAAAAAAAATGACCAAAGTGTTCTGATATTTTTCCTATTTAAAGCTCTTATTAAGAGAAACAGATTTAAAGGTTGATGTTTTCTAGGGTGATATGACTAAGATCTCTACTTTCAATCTGGCGTAACAATCAAGGAGCGTTGCTGCCGTAGCAGGCGCTAGAAAATAATAATAGCAAAATAGCAACATTTAATTTTCAGTCAGTCTTAGTACCTGATGAATCTACAGAAGAGTCACACTTTAACTAGTAAAATTAAGAAAACTCTGATAATCTTTGAGTGAGATGCTAATGGTCTAATCTGATTCAATGATCTATGCTAAGCTAAGCTAAAAGTACTCCCGACTGACCCAGTAACGGCTTCAATAATGGGAAAACTCAACTGTGGAGCTGTGAAATGAGCCTATTTACAAAAACGAGGAGTGTCACTTTAAAAAACAAGAAATGCAGACAGAGAACATGCAATGTGAGCAGTCATCTGGGAACAAATGATACGATAATTAAACATGGTGCTAACATCATGCACATGTAATTGTGCATCAGGTCAGCTTCAAATGAACAGCTGACAAGAACAACCATATACTATTCTTTTATTACTCAGTGTTTTCTCTGTATGGACATGCTTAAATTAGATGCATTTACTGGAGAAACAAAATTGCTTGGGGTATATCTTCATTTTTTAATTAATTAACATTAAATAATCATTGACTTGCTTAAATTAAATGCATTTGCTAAAAAAGCTCTATTATTTAGGGTATATCTTTGTTTTGTTTTATGTATTTTTTTTTTTATTATTTTCCTTCATTTATTTGTATTTATAATGCTTAAATTGACATTTAGTTTATTAATTTCTAATTTTCTTCTTGGCTTAGTCCCTTTATTAATCCGGGGTCGCCACACCGCAATGAACTGCCAACTTATCCAGCACGTTTTTACGCAGTGGATGCCCTTCCAGTAAGCTTCACATGCTTAAATTAGATTTGTTTACTGGAGAAACAAAATTGTTTGAGGTTTATCTTCATTTAATTTAATTTATTTATTTTCTTTTGGATTTTGTATTTATAATGCTTAAATTAACATTATTATGTATTGCCATGCCTAAATTAGATGCATTTACTGAATACGCTAAATTGTTTGGGGTGTATCTTCATTTAATTTAATTAATTAATTTAATTATTTTCCTTCATTTTGTTTTATTTATAATGCTTAAATTGACATTAATAAATTATTGATGCATTTACTGAATACGCTAAATTGTTGAGGGTTTATCTTCATTTAATTTAATTAATTAAAAAAAAAATTGTATTTATATTGCTTAAATTGACATTTATTTAATTAATCACATGCTTAAATGAAATGCATTTACCAGAGAAACAAAATTGTTTAGGGTTTATCTTCATTTAATTTAATTTATTTATTTTCTTTTGGATTTTGTAGTTATAATGCTTAAATTAACATTAATATGTATTGCCATGCCTAAATTAGATGCATTTACTGAATACGCTAAATTGTTTGGGGTGTATCTTCATTTAATTTAATTAATTAATTTAATTATTTTCCTTCATTTTTTTTATTTATAATGCTTAAATTAAAAAATTAAAAAATACCAGAGAAACAAAATTGTTTAGGGTTTATCTTCATTTTCTTTTCTTTTGTTTATTTCTTTTCTTTTGGTTTTTGTATTTATAATGCCTAAATTAGCCTTCATTAATTATTGACATGCTTAAATTAGATGCATTTACTGAATACGCTAAATTGTTTGGGGAATATCTTTATTTTATTTTATTTTATTAATACATTTTATTATTTTATTTTAATTGCATTAATAATGCTTAAATTGACATCATTTATTGACGTGATGCATTTACCAAAGAAGCTAAATTGTTTCAAGTATATTTTCATTTTGGCGATGCAGTGGTGCAGTAGGTAGTGCTGTCGCCTCACACCAAGAAGGTTGCTGGTTCGAGCCTCAGCCGGGTCAGTTGGCATTTCTGTGTGGAGTTTGCATGTTCTCCTTATATCCTGGCTGAGTTGGTGGTTCGTTCCTCTGTGGCGACCCCAGATTAATAAAGGGACTATGCCGAAAAGAAAATGAATGAATGAATATCTTTTTATTTTTAATTTTAATATTTAGCTGAAAATAACTTACTATATCTGGGTCAGAAGCATAATCTTGATTTCCTTATTTTAATCAAATTTTATTTCAGAAACAAAAGCTAATTATTTGCATTAGTTTTAAGCGTAAATTGATTTAATTTTTGACTTATTTAACATCCAAGTAATTTTGTTTCCCTAAAAATCTTGCAACTTGATTTATTTATGTTTTGATGTTTACTAGAAAACAACACAAGATGCTGAGTAAGAAAGTAATGTGCTTTTCCTTTATTTCTTCTGTGGAGATGAGCTGAAAAGCTCTTAAAAATCTGCAAAAGCAGAGTGGGCAGTGAGGTGTAAATGTTCCTCTGTGTTGAGTTTCTTCGCTGCTATTTTGCTTTACCTGAACACTTCCTAAATGTACAAGTGGTTCAAACTCGCTCATTTTGAGGCAGGAACCGGCGGACGTGCAGCAACTTTAACTATGAGATAAACACAAAACAAAACTTTCCATCCGGAGCTCCTTCACGAGACTCCACACTTGTGAAAATAGTGCGGCCTTCCGTGTCAACAAAATTCTGTCCAGCAAACTCACAAGCAGTTGAACTGTGCATACTTATCTACCTTTTAAGTTGTCGGAGCGTTTTATTTACTCGTCCTCGCCTCCTTGACCATAGTATTCCACTGCAACATCGCACACAGGAGATAAACAACGTCAGTATGTAATAACCTCTTATCATCTATTACTGAACCAATACCGAATTGTTCCCATCTGCATCACGGTGCACTGAAGAAACAATTAATTTTGACACCCCTAGTATTACCTACTCGCTCTCGCCTCCCTCACCATAGTATTCTAATGCGACATAGTGCATAGGAGATAGATGACGTCACTACACAATAACCGGTTGTGATCTATTACCGAATTGGATACCGAATTGTCCGCATGAGCATCGCGGTGCACTGAAGAAACAATTGATTTTAACACCCCGACTGATGCTCATATTTGATCGCATACGGTAACCCAGCAGGTTTTACAGGGTTAAACATGTCTCCACAGAAGAACTGAAGTGTTTGGAGAAAAAGTGTGTTTGACCTTTGACCTCTGAGCCTTCGACATGGTGTGCCTTTCAGCCTGTGCTTTAATGATCTACAATAAACACTCATCAGTGTGTGGAGCGCTAACACTGGAGCTGATGTGTGTGTGTGTGTGTGTGTGTGTGTTATTTATTTTTGCTTATGTTTTTGAGTCTTGTGATGTAGAAATCTTACCACATCTCTCACTTCCTGCTTGAGATCCTGTTTTTATGTAATTTCCTGCTGTTTCTCTCTCTCAGTCGTGATCTGTTCATCAAATTAAGGAGAAATATTATTAATTATGCAAATGTTCAAATTAAACATGTGCTTGTTCATGATAATGCAGTGTGCGAGTGTCTGAGAGAGAGCAGTAGCAGTAGATGATGGTGAAGTGAAACAGTGAAGCAGGCTTTCTGCTTGTTCAGATGCATGCTGGGAAGGACAGATGTGGCAGGAGCAGAAATCACAGCTCTTATGTCTCTGTGGGCCTTTATTTTTTGTTTTTGCACCCCAGAATGTGTGTTTGTGGGTCATTTGACATCAGCGTTCCCTCATAAACACACAAAACACTGAGACTGAACCACACAAGTGCTCATGTGCAGAGAAATGCCACAGTCAGTAATAATAACAATGATATTAATAATAACTGCTACAACAACAACAATAATAATAATAATTGTTATTATTATAGAGACGATATTAATATTATATAATGCTGATTATATATTTATATAATTTTGATAATAATAATAATAAGTATAAGAATAATTCATGTTTA